>NC_080066.1:31503678-31803678 GCF_949987535.1 Balaenoptera acutorostrata | reverse complement strand
GCAGTGTTCCACAGCACGCCAGCCGGGAAGCTCTGATTTGACCAACTCTCTACTGATGGATGCTTTGTTGTCTTAAGCCACTCAGTTTGTGGTACTTTGTTATAGCAGCCCTAGGAAACTAATACATATCCCAGTCCAGTTGTTATTTTAATTGGGATTAATTAAATTTATATATTATTCTAGTGAAAACTGACATGTTCATAATAAAGAGTATTTATGTCTATTATTTCATCTTTTAAAAATCATTTTTGGGGACTTCCCTGGTGGTCCAGTGGCTAAGACTCTGTGCTCCAATGCAGGGGGCCTGGGTTTGATCCCTGGTCAGGGAACTAGATCCCACATGCCACTACTAAGAGTTCGCATGCCGCAACTAAGAACCAGTGCAGCCAAGTAAATAAATAAATAAATATTTTTTAAAAATCATGTTTTATGATTTTCTGTAGAGTTTCAGAGTTTTATTTTCCTATAGGTTCATAATATTTCTTGTTAATCTTAGGACAAGGTATTTTTACAGTTTTTGTAACTATTTTTAAAATTGACTTTAAAAAATAACTATTGGGGCTTCCCTGGTGGCGCAGTGGTTGAGAATCTGCCTGCCAATGCAGGGGACACGGGTTCGAGCCCTGGTCTGGGAAGATCCCACATGCCGCGGAGCAACTAAGCCCGTGTGCCACAACTACTGAGCCTGCACGTCTGGAGCCTGTGCTCCGCAACAAGAGAGGCCGCGATAGTGAGAGGCCCGCACATCACGATGAAGAGTGGCCCCCGCTTGCCGCAACTAGAGAAAGCCCTCGCACAGAAACGAAGACCCAACACAGCCAAAAATAAATAAATAAATAAATAAATAAATAAAAGTGAAATTCTTTTAAAAAAAAAACTATTGTAATTTTTTTTCCAATGTATGTTCTAAGGATTTTGTGTTTTTAATTAATTATCTTCCTGCTTTCTACAGAATTCTCACATTTGTCATCCTGTAGGAATTGTACAAAACCTTTCTGTTTTCTCAACCCCATATCCGAACATTTAGGAAGTTCTGCAAATCACCCTAAATCCAATCATTTCTTATCATCCTCACTGCTCCCGCGACCTGGTTCAAGCCACCATCATCTGTTATCTAGATTACTGTTTGTATTAATCGGGGTTCTCTGATAGGATACATATACATACATAATATATACATTATTATTATGTATACATACATAATATATATAGAAAGATTGCTTTAAAGAATATATATATAGGGCTTCCCTGGTGGCGCAGTGGTTGAGAATCTGCCTGCCAATGCAGGGGACACGGGTTCGAGCCCTGGTCTGGGAAGACCCCACATGTCGCGGAGCGACTAGGCCCGTGAGCCACACCTACTGAGCCTGCGCGTCTGGAGCCTGTGCTCCGCAACGAGAGGCCGCGATAGTGACAGGCCCGCGCACCGCGATGAAGAGTGGCCCCCACTTGCCACAACTAGAGAAAGCCCTCACACAGAAACGAAGACCCAACACAGCCATAAATAAATAAATAAATAAATAATTTTAAAAAAAAGAATATATATATATAGAGATTGCTTTAAAGAACTGGCTCACATGATTATGGAGGCTTGGCAAGTCCAAAATCTGATGAGTAGGCCAGCAGGCTGGAAACCCAGGGAAGAGTTGCAGTTCTTGTCCAAAGGCAGTGGGCTGGCAGAATTCTTTCCTGCTCGGTTGGGAGGGGGCAGTCAGTCTTTGTTCTGTTAAGGCCTTCAACTGATTGGATGAGACCCACCCACATTATGAAGGGAATTTGCTTTACTCAAAGCCACCAATTTAAATGTTAATTTCATCCAAAAAACACCTTCACAGAAACATCCAGAAAATGTTTGACCAAATATCTGGGTACCATGGCCTAGCCAGGTTGACACATACATTACCATCCCACTGTTACAGCCTCCTTTCAAGTCTCCCTGTTTCCATACCTCCCCTAGAGCCCTGTCTCCACTCAGCAGGCAGAGTGATCTTTTAAGAAGCTGGACCACATCACTATCTGCTTAACCTTCTGACAGCTCCCGTTTCACACAAAGCCCAAGTCGTGACAATCACGTAGAAGGACCTACGTTCTCCTCTCTGCTCCCTCCCTCTGTGACCTCATCGTCTGGGCCCCCTTGCTCATGTCCCTCTCGCCACATTGGCCTCCTGGCTGCTCTCAGAACCCATCACTCCCACTCAGGGCCGTGGAACTGACTGTTCCTTCTGCCCGAAACATCCACATGGCTAAGACGCTCTCAGTTGGCCCAAGCGTCATCTGCTCGATGAGTCCTGTGGTCACCTCCTTACTTAAAACAGCAGGGACTTCCCTGGCAGTCCAGTGCTTCCAATGCAGGGGACATGGATTCAATCCCTGGTTGGGAAACAAAGATCCCACATGCTGCACGGCTAAAAAAAACAAAACGAACAGCAACCTATCCCCTCATCACTCTCTCGGTCCTCTGTTCTGTGTTCTACCTGTTCCCCTTTCCTCCACATGTATCACCTCCTGATCTACAATATTAACCATTTAACTTTATAACTATATGCCTTCATGAGTATGTCAGCTCTCTCTCTCTGATTTGCTCACATGCTCAGGACAGTGCTTATTTAGCAGTTAGGAGGCACTCAGTAAACATTGGTTGCTTCCCTGGTGGAGCAGTGGTTAAGAATCCACCTGCCAATGCAGGGGACATGGGTTCCAGCCCTGGTCCGGGAAGATCCCAGATGCCACAGAGCAACTAAACACGTGCACCACAACTACTGAGCCTGTGCTCTAGAGCCCGTGAGCCACAACTACTGAGCCTACGTGCCACAGCTACTGAAGCCTGCACGTCTAGAGCCCGTGCTCCGCAACAAGAGAAGCCACTACAGTGAGAAGCCTGCGCGCTGCAACAAATGTATTGAGTATAACTGGAGATGACAAGAGAACACAATTCTGTTTAAGAAAAATGGGGCTATAATTCAATGGGTTTAGTTGTTAATCACTGTAGTTTTGATTTGCATTTCTCTGATAATTCGTGATGTTAAGCATCTTTTCATGTGCCTCTTGGCCATCTGTATGTCTTCTTTGGAGAAATGTCTATTTAGGTTTTCTGCCCATTTTTGGATTGGGTTGTTTGTTTTTTTGATATTGAGCTGCATGAGCTGTTTGCATATTTTGGAGATTAATCCTTTGTCCATTGATTCGTTTGCAATTATTTTCTCCCATTCTGAGGGTTGTCTTTTCATCTTATTTATGGTTTCCTTTGCTGTGCAGAGCTTTTAAGTTTCATTAGGTACCATTTGTTTATTTTTGTTTTTATTTCCATTACTCTAGAAGGTGGATCAAAAAAGATCTTGTTGTGATTTACGTCAAAGAGTGTTTTTCCTATGTTTTCCTCTAAGCGTTTTATAGTGTCTGGTCTTACATTTCGGTCTTTAATCCATTTTTAGTTTATTTTTGTGTATGGTGTTAGGGAGTGTTCTAATTTCATTCTTCTACATGAAGCTGTCCAGTTTTCCCAGCACACTTATGATGAGACTCTCTTTTCTCCATTGTATATTCTTGTCTCCTTTGTCATAGATTAGTTGACCATAGGTGCATGGGTGTATCTCTGGGCTTTCTATCCTGTTCCATTGATCTATATTTCTGTTTTTGTGCCAGTACCATACTGTCTTGACTACTGTAGCTTTGTAGTATAGTCTGAAGTCAGGGAGCCTGATTCCTCCAGCTCCATTTTTTTTCTCAAGATTGCTTTGGCTATTTGGGGTCTTTTGTGTCTCCATACAAATTTACACATCCGACATATTAGGACAGCAAAACAAACAAAACTGAGCTAAACTAAGCAAGTGCTGGGGAGGATACAGAACAACTGCTAGTGGGATGTACACGTCACTCAGATAAACAGTTTGGCAACGTCTTACAAAGTTAAAGTTACATTTACATCTGACCCAGCAACCCTACTCCAAGGTATTTCACTGAAAAAAATAAAAATTTACATCCATACAAAAACATACACACAAGTGTCTATAGGAGCTTTATTCATAATCACCAAAGGTGGAAATAAAGCAGTATTTTAATGGGTTAAGAGATAAAGCAGCTGTGTTACATCCATACAAATGAATAGCGCCCAGCAATAAAAAGGAACACCATTACTTATAGGTACAACAGCATGGCTGAGTCAAATGCATTATGCTAAATTCATGAAGCCAGTCTCAAGAGAGTACGTTTTGCATGAGTCCATGTAGATGACCTTCTAGAAGAGGAAAAATTACAAGAATGGAGAACAGATCATTTGTTTCCAAGGATTAGCAGTGGGGTCAAAGACTTGACCATTGGTTTGGCAACGTGATGATCACGGGGCCCAGGAACAAGTGTCAGGACTGCCAGGCAGTGTGGCGGGTACGCTGTGGGCTGCTGTCACAACTGGGGCCAGTGATCCTTTGGGACAGGAAGTGGTACCCAGCCTGGGGCAAGTGGGGTGGGTACAGGCCAATCGTGGGAGGCCCAGTGCTCAGGGAGCCTAAGCATTCAGTGCAGGGAGTAAACTGGAGTCGGGGTGACCCGGAAAATCTCCAGGACTACAGCAATCCTTGGTGATGGAAGCTGGGGACAGAGCATGTGGCGCTTCCCAAATACAGGGCCTTAGGGCATGAGCTTGCTCACTTGAATATTAAAGGAAATGGTGATCCTGTATGGCTGGAAGACTTAAGACACCAAGATAGTCACATTTACCAAGAGGAAAGAGGTATCTTATTTCAAGGGAAAAGCTAAATATAACCAGTGTAGAAGACCATGTGACAATGTCTTCTTAATTAACTTTCAGAATTCAGCACATTTCGAAAAAGATAGACTTTTCTTTCTGATCACACTGAGCCAATTTTTAATACTTGTCTGATATTTTTTTTCCCAAGAGGAAGTTATATCAAAGGACCTGAAACCAACAGAAAAGAAATTGGCAAATATTCTTTTTTATTTTTAAGTTCATTTGCCAAGAACCCAGCTCTTTAGAGCAGTAGTTCTCTCTAGCTTTCTGTAACTAAATGAGAACATTAAATTTCAAATGTATCTCTCTCCTAAAGCCATACAGGGTACACTATCCTTTCTTTTATACAGAAAATATAGGATGATTACTTGCTCAGATAAAATGAAAATTTGAACAGCCACCTTGTAAAAATTAATTATATACTGTTTTCAGCTAACATATAAAATACTCAAAGTCGAATAAAATAAAAGTCAAGGGACTTCCCCAGTGGTCCAGTGGGTAAGACTCCACGCTTCCAATGCAGGGGGGCCCAGGTTCGATCCCTGGTCGGGGAATTAAATCCCACATGCATGCCACAACTAAGACCTGGTGCAGCCTAAATAAATAAATAAATACTTAAATAAATAAATAAAATTAAAAAAAAAAGAAAATACTGATAAAAACAAGTCGAATAAAATACTTGAAGATTTAAATAATCTGAACATACCGATCACTCCCATTACCTTTATCATAAATATCACTTGACAGTGAAAGATTAATACTAATAAGCCGGGTGGTTTGTAGATCAGACATTTAGACACAGCTTTGGTTGAAATATAAATATAGCAAAAAAACATAAAAGGAAGAAATCATATTCAGGGAGAAAACAACCTCCCTATTGCTATAGACTGAATTGTGTCCTCCCAAAATTCTTATGTTGAAGTTCTAACCCCCAATGTGACTGCATCTGAAGATAGGGCTTTCAGGAGGTAAATTAAGGGTAGATGAGTCATAGGGTGAGGTCCTAACCTGGTAGGATTTGTGGTCTTTACACGAAGGGGAAGAGCAAGAGAGCACGGCCTCTCCACGGGCACCCAAGGATGGGCCATGTGGTGACTTGGCCAGAAAGCAGTAAGTCAGGAAGCGGGCTCTCCCCAGAACCTGACCAGAACTTTGAGACAATCCATATCTGTTGTTAAGCCACCTCGTCTGTGGTGTTTTGCCATGGTCGCACCAGCTGACCAAGACATCTACTAAGGAGTTTTTATTTTTCCTATTTTAGAATAATACGTTTGGTTAAATGTCAACTAATGAGTAATAATGTTTTTACATATTTCTGTGACTTTTCTGGGAGACAAACAGTTGAAAATGAAGTAAGTTCCTTTCCCCAAGATCCCTGTCTACACATCACTTCTTTTATACACTGTAACCTCAACAATTACCCCCCGAACAGAAATTTGGACCCTCTGATGCTTGTTTAAACACGGGGTGACTTGTTTTGACACTTTTTCTAAACTCACTCCTGGTAAAGGCTGGTCACAGACAAAGCAGAAAACTCTTCAGGTCTCAGCCTCAAAAGCTCAGTGACATTACCCCAGGCAGGTCAGCATCACTCAAAAACCATGGTCTGGGGGCCCAGCTGCCACCCCTCGCCCACTGGCTGACCCAGTGGGATCACGTCCTTTCTCTCTGACCCCGTGTCCTCTTCAGTAACATGGGGATCAGAGCTTTCCTGGGGTCAGTGGGAAGGTGAAAGACACATACATAAAGCGCCTGGGGCAGTTCCTGGCACAGAGTAGGAAGCGATTTCTAGAATGATTGACAGTGTTACAATAGCAGAAAATGCACTCGGAGAGAAGTCATGGATTCCAGCCTGCTTCCCAGAGTAATTTCTTTAAAGAATGTCTTCAGCTCTTGTCTCCCAAAGCCTGCTCACATGTTGTGGGACTGTCAACAGTCAACACCGTCACGGTAATTTGCCACCATGGCCCGAGGTCCCCTCCCGCCCTTCGTCACAGAGGTAGCATCACACAAAGAGCACAGGCTCCAGACCAGGACTCTCTGGGTCCAAACCTCTGTGCCTCAGTTGACTCACCAATAAAAGCTGTTTGATAGGAATGCCTATCACACAGGATAATGTGAAGAGTTTAAAATGGTACCCATTGAGCCCTCTGTATAGCCTGGTACAGGTGGCCCTCTGTGGATGTCCACCTGGCCTCTGCAGGTGACCAAGGTGCAAGGACCACCCCCCCCCCCCAGTCCAGGTTCCCTCCCAGGTCTGCTCCGTGGGATGCAGGCCCACAAGCCCCAGCTCCTCGTGAAACCTACAGGGCAGATGGCTCAAGAGATCAACCAAAAAAGGAAGACAGAGGCACAGTGTTCTGTCTGAACTGAGAGGGGCCTTGGGGACAGAAATAAGTGGCGAAACAGGAGGTCCCAAAGGCTCCTGACTCCTGCCCTGCCCTCCTCTTCCAAGGTAGCCGTGAGACAGAAGGCAAGTTGGCAGCGTCCTGAGAATTCTCGCCTGCAAGTTGCTCTAGGGAAATCCCTTTGGAATAGAGGCTCATATCGTGCATGTATGAGCTCCACAAAGGAAGAAGGGCCAGGATGGAGGGCCGGGCCAGTGCTTGTGGGGTGGGACCTGCCCGACTTGGCCAAGGGGACAGTGCTTGGGTTTCTGGGAGGAAAATAAGACCCCGGGGCCTTCGCAGCGGCGGCCTCAGTGTTTTGGTCTCCCCACCCTCTCCTGGGGGTAGAAACCAGGCTGGTGGAGGGCCACAAACTTGTCAGCGTGCAGGAGCCCAGGAGCACAGGCCAGAGCATCGTGACAGAGCGCTGGCAGGTGCGCCTGCAACAGATACGCTCCTGCGACAGCACAGGTAAACACACAGGACCAGAAAAACTGCGAAACAGCCTGACAACCGACCAGAAAACAGAGACCAAGAAACGTAAGCTCCCACAGCACCACACGGAACCCCAGATCCTAATCAGAACATCAATCCAACACCGGGAGGACTGGAGCTGATACACAGGGAGACCAGAGTCAGAACTTTGGAAGCCAATTACAGGGTGAGAATTAGACCCGCACCGTCATCACACAGCTAATACATAACTTGGAAAGTGAGGAACTGAGCAGATGTGAGTGACAATCACAGTAACACCGGGGGTAAAGCGTGAGATCGCCACCGTAACTGTGTGGAGGAAGAAAGAGAGAGGCGATAAGTGACAACGAACAGGATCTGGGGGCGCTGGCAGTGTTCTCCCTTCACTCTAGAAATTAGCGTGTCTTCTGGGGAAGGAGCGCCAATCTCAAGTTTAGAAGTAACTTTGGTCTCACCTCAGTGCTGCTTCTGTTAATTTCAAATAAAAATAACTGTTTAAAACCTAGGCAGTGTCATTCCCTAGTAGCTCCTGTCTTTTACCAGCATACACATACAGGGATTTCCCAATTTATAGCCACCGAATAGGAAAGACTGACCATTTCTGGATGGTATCAATACAACTCTGTTTATTGCTTTTGCTGTTGTCATTTTCTGTTGTGCTTAGTTTATTAGAAATGTGCACGGGTTTAATTTTTTTTAATGTCATCATTAATGTAAAAGGAAGACAATCCACTCAACTTTCCTTCAATAAACGTATCTGTTGAACACTGTAAAGCTATAAGCCAGACAAAGAGCTCGCCCAGCTGCAGGTAAGATCAGGGAAGCTGGCAGATTCGGGAAGACAGAGGCTAATCCAAACGCAATTCATTCCGGAAATGCAAGCGTGATTTAACATTAGGAAATACAGTCCATCACACGCATAGAGCTGAGGAGAAAAATAACACGAGCACCTCAGGGATGCAGAAAAGGTATGCGATTCAGCATCTGTTCATATGAAAAACACTCAATAAAATAGGAATTGAGGGAAAGGATGAGTCTATCCCAACACAATAGAAGATGTATGTACATTTACAACATAAACCTCAGCTCGAAAGCCAGCATCTTAATGAACACAGGAGAACGTGAGGCTTTTCTGCTCAAGTCTGCAGCAAGACAAGGGCACCCTCCATGTCCATGACTCTTCAGCACTGAGTTCGAGGGATTCGCCCATTATTTAGACAAGAGAAACTGAAGGCATAAAGATTGTGAAAGAAGAGGTTAAATTATCCTTATTTGTAGTTCATGTGCTTATACATGTGGAAAGTCACGAGTCCTTGTGCCAAACAAGCACACACACACACAAAACAGGAAGAAAACTTAGTTTTAAAAAACAGGTTGTAAAATAAATACACAAAATCAGTAATGTTCATTCACACCAAAGACAACAGTTGAAACACGTAGCTGAAGACCACATTTACAATAGCAAAATAGGTAAATAAGTACTATCACTGGAGACTTGACAAGAAATGTCTAAAGCCTGTATAAACAAAACTGTGAAACACTCAGGAAGAACAAAGAAGTTTGAATAAGTGGAAAGATATGCCATGTTCCTGCACAAGAAGATTCAACATCACATAGATGTCAATTCTCCCAAAGTTAATCTATAAATTCAATATCATATCAATTAAAAAATCACATCATTGTTTCCTAAAGCCAGGCAAATTGATTATACAGTTCATTTAGCAGAACAACCAAGCCGGAATTGCTAATGAAACCTCAGCAAAGCAGAACAACGAGGAAGGCTAACCATACCAGATACTATAGTGTATTATAAAACCTCTATTATCAAAACAGCATAGTGATGGTGTATGGATTCACAGACCAATGGAAGAGAAGCTAAACATCCAGAAACAGACTCTTTGTCTATGGAAATCTAGTATATGATAAAGTTGCCATTTAAAATCACTGGGGGAGGACTTCCCTGGTGGCGCAGTGGTTGAGAATCTGCCTGCCAATGCAGGGGACACGGGTTTGAGCCCTGGTCCGGGAAGATCCCACATGCCACGGAGCAACTAAGCCTGTGCGCCACAACTACTAAGCCTACGTGCCACAACTACTGAAGCCCGCGCGCCTAGAGCCCAGGCTCCCCAACAAGAGAAGCCACCACAATGAGAAGCCCGCACACCGCAAGAAGAGTAGCCCCCGCTCGCCGTAACTAGAGAAAGCCCACAGGCAGCAACGCAGACCCAACACAGCCAGAAATAAATAAACAAATTTTTTTTTTAAATAAAAAGAATTGTTTTAAAAAAATCACTGGGGGAAAAATGGACTTTTTAATAAGTGGTATTGATATAACCAGGTAGCCACATGGAAAAGGAAAAATATACATCTGTTTTGCACAAATTATATCAGGATTAATTCCAAATAGATCAGAAACTTGAGAGAGGGAGAGATCCCATTTAATATTAGAAGAAAACAAAGAGTTCTTCCCTCTATGACCTACAAATTGAGAAACTGTACTATTACTCCAAAGCAATAGAGAAAAGACTGATACCTTTAACTACATAAAATAAAAACCTTTACATGTCAAAACCCCACCAGAAGTAAATAAAAAAGACAAATGATACATTAGGGAGTAGGGTGTAACTTGCATCACAGACAAAAGGATAACAGCCCTCCCGTATAAAGAGGACAATGCAGCTGTAAGAAGGATAGGAAATATCTCTGTACAGAGACCAACCCCCAGGATATACCTTAAGTTACAAACCAAGGACCAGGACAGTAGGACAGTGCGTGTAGCACACACATATACAGGCAGTGTGTGTCGAGTGCACATACTCACTTATCATTTTAAAATGAAAGCATAGGGACGTCCCTGGTGGCGCAGTGGTTAAGACTCTGAGCTCCCAATGCAGGGGGCCCGGTTCAATCCCTGGTCAAGGAACTAGATCCCATATGCATGCTGCAACTAAGAGTTCGCATGCCACAATTAGGGAGCTGGCGAGCCACAACTAAAGGAGCCCGTGAAGCCGCAACTAAGGAGCCCACTTGCCGCAACTAAGACCCGGTGCAACCAAATAAAGAAAATAAATAAATAAATATTTTTTTAAAAACCCAAAAAAGCGAAAGCATAAAGCCAAAACCTAAGAGTGGTTGCTCTGGGGTGGGGGTGAGGGTGGCAGTGGCGGGGGGCAGGGGCATGGAGACATCAAAACAGAATAAACAGGACAGGGGTGACAACTAGAATCCTCCAAACATCCTTTGTTGTACAGATTGGACTCTGTAACAGTAAATGTTCTATATAATCATGAAACGAAATTCAATCAAAACATCTCTAAAATCAAAACAAGATGAAACAAACCAGTATACTGGGTTGGCAGCTTAACTACAGAGAATGGTTTTAAAGAGACCGTAAAATAGGGCTTCCCTGGTGGCGCAGTGGTTGAGAATCTGCCTGCTAATGCAGGGGACACGGGTTCGAGCCCTGGCCTGGGAAGATCCCACATGCCGCAGAGCGGCTGGGCCCGTGAGCCACAACTGCTGAGCCTGCGCGTCTGGAGCCTGTGCTCCGCAACGAGAGAGGCCGCGACGGTGAGAGGCCCGCGCATCGCGATGAAGAGTGGCCCCCGCTTGCCACAACTGGAGAAAGCCCTCGCACAGAAACGAAGACCCAACACAGCCAAAATCAATCAATCAATCAATCAATCAAACATACGCATCTGATTCAAGATCCTCATTAAAAAAAAAAAAAAGAGACCGTAAAATAAGTAATTTCACTGTATCTCTCTAGGGGTGTACATCCTGAGGGATAATCAAGGGACATGTGGGTGCTACAGCCCATCTGGTCCAGCAAGAAAAGATAAGAGAGAGAGATTTAAGTGACATAACAACCAAATACAAAAAGACAGAGGGACACAGAGAGATATAGTTAGAGAAATCAGAACATTGCATAGTTGATGATAAAACAAATCACTGGTATTTATTGGGTGTGATATTGGCATTGTGGCTATTTAATTTTCTTTCAGAGATATATACTTCAGTGTTTTGAATGAACTAATACGACGCTCAGGATTGCCTGAATAATCCAAGGGAGAAATGGTAGGGGGTAGTGGGGAAAGAATGGCCAGGAGTTGTTGTAGCTGAGTGATGGGTGAACAAAGGTTCGATGCACATTATATTCTTTACCCACGCATATGTTTGTGCATATTATCAATTATGCCTATGTCTGTGCATAATTATCCACAATTAAACATTTTTTAAAAACCATGAAAAATGCAGGTTCAGGTCTCAGCTCTGCTACTTAGTCATGTAGCCAAGTTTTTGCAATGTCCTATGTTTTGGGAACCACAGTTCCTTCATTTTTAAAAGAGGGCCCTTAAATTGAAGTCAGAAGGCAAATTAACAGTATAACCAAGGCCCATCATGGAGAAGAACTGAACTAAGGCTAGTTATTTTTTATATTTATATGAACAAAAAACAAATAAATACATAAGTATAATTCTGCCAAATTACTAAGAACATTTTACTTAACACAAAACCAAAGTAAGACTGCAAATGATGCTTTCAAGGGGAAATAAAGAATTGGGCATTTCAGTTTGATAATTACACAAAATAGCAATGCTATAATAGGACTAAATTGATGCCCAAATGAATCTCTCAATTATTGCCAAACTCAAATACCAGATTCAATGCACTAATTCTGAGTAACATCCATAGAACTACATACAGCTATTACCATAAATAATATTAAATTTGTGGGACCACAGATGCTATGCTAAGTCTGATGTCCCTAAAACTTTGCTGACATATTCTGCCCTATTGTTTCATTAAAAAACACAGTAATCAGATTAGGTTAATTATCAAGCCACAAATAAAAGATTCTTCCTTTTAAAATACCTGGGTAAATAGAATAATTTAAAATGAAGAAATATTTTAATAAAAATAGTCAGGGACAGACCTCAAAGCATTAAGGAACTAGATCTGTACACTCTTGGGGTTTACATTCAAAGACTCAATCAAATTTAAACTCATCACTTATGCAAAATGGAACACGAATCTCCCATTAAAATTATCATAACTGCTGGCTTGTTAAAATGCTCAAGTGTATTACACATACCAGAGGAAAATTCAATATTATATCATTCCAATAATGTTTCTATTTTAATGCAGAAAGCATGGAGTTTGACCATAAAGCAATGGGAGATGCTACAGATTCATGCAAAATTTCCTTTCCTGCTTTAGAGGGCAACCACTCAAGGAGGCGGCAGGTGTCACAGCAGCGAAGTCCAGAACAGCCACACCTGTGACAGGTACGGGATGGCGAGAAGGGGGAGTCGAGCCTGATCCACAGAAAAGACCCGAGGTTGAGGTCTGGTGAATAAAGGGGACCAGGCCAGGCGTCCTCCCGGGATGCTGCTGTGGGTGTGGCTTTTTCACCGTGGGAGGGCAAGTAATTTTGAAACCATGTGAACTCACCTCCCAGCTGCCTTCTTTTGAAAATAGGCTCTCGCTGGGTTTATCAATCGCCCACCCAAACCTGGCTCTCACAGTTAGCACACAACTCCTGATGTCAGGTGTAAATTTTCATCGTTTCCAGACAGCTGTTCATACGTTCATGGCAAGTTCTCCACACACTTGGAGTAATGATGTCTTCCTGTCAGTTGGCTCAGTGTGACAGATGCAAACCAGCAAAGATTAGGGGGAAACCAGTGTCTGGATGCTTGCTCCACACATCTACTGTCACACAGCCCTTCCCTCTGCAAAACTGATACCAAGAGAAGCCAATTTGCTAAGAATCACATGTAAAATTAAAACCTAAAATTTAACCATATGCCCCCTAAAATACCTATTCTATTTTTTGTTAAAGCTATGAAAAATAATTATTCTTCACTTCTACATTCGTGCTGCATCCTCAAACTGAGAGAGAATCCTGCAGGAAGGTGCTAGGGTGTAAACAGCTTTTGGCAGGAAAGAGCTCTCTGCAGGAGGCCCCTTTGTCTTGTCACCAGCCTTAAACCAGGCACCCCCAGGCTCTACTCATCTCCGGCCCAAGCACACCTTTCAAATCTTGGTAACCTGTCGGTTCTTCCTGTAGATCAAAGACGTAGAAATGAAGAATAAGTAATTAACCGATGACCAGATCTCTTCCTTAGCTTCCCCTTCAGTAATCATGTGAACAGAACAAACTGTGTGAACAGGATAGCATCTAAAGAAAGATCACGAGGACTGACAAGCCTGCACACGGTGGGGAGGGTGATGGGTCTGACACCCCCCCCGCCATGTCCACGATTAACTGAGATTACTTCCTTTTTTCCCTTATAAAACTTTCATGGCCGAGCAGAATCTTCAGAGGTGGTTTTGGGGGACACTGAGTTCACCATCTCCCCAGATTGCCGGCATTCTGATTAAAGACAACTTTCCGTTCTACCAACACCTGCCTCTCTTGAGTATTGATTTTTTTTTTTTTTTTAATATTTATTTATTTATTTATTTATTTTTGGCTGTGTTGGGTCTTCGTTTCTGTGCGTGGGCTTTCTCCAGTTGCGGCAAGCGGGGGCCACTCTTCATCGCGGCGCGCGGGCCTCTCACTATCGTGGCCTCTCCTGTTGTGGAGCACAGGCTCCAGACGCACGGGCTCAGTAGTTGTGGCTCACGGGCCTAGTTGCTCCGCGGCATGTGGGATCTTCCCAGACCAGGGCTCGAACCCGTGTCCCCTGCATTGGCAGGCAGATTCTCAACCACTGCGCCACCAGGGAAGCCCGAGTATTGATTTTTGAGTGGTGAGCAGCTGGACCTTATTCAGTAACAAGAGAGCTTCTCATTGCGCCCATGGACACTGAACACATCTGCAAACAGTAACAGCAGCCTCCTTGCTTTTCCTTTCAGATGAATGGAAACAGGAGGTTGTGTGGGGTTTTTCCACACCCACAACCAGCTCTCCAACTCTCAGACACCAACTGGGTGTCCAACAATTCCAGTCAATTCTGACACTAACTAACCAGGGTTCGTGCAAGCCCCAGGGTTCAGGGCTCAGCCCCACACCACTGCCCCCACCTCGGAAGTTAGTCCTGAGACCTGGGGCCACCTGTACTTCTGGCTCCAAATCAGGGGTTCCCATAACCCCTGCTGACGTTCAGTAATTTACTAGAATGGCTCACAAAACCAGGAAAACAATGCTTACTGCTTTATTATAAAGGATACAACTCAGAACAGCGAAATGGAAGAAACACATAAGACAAGGTGTGGAGGGCCTTGGTGGGTGGCACAGAGCTTCCTTGACCAACCCCATTATTTAGGGGTTTTTTATGGAGGCACGATTGATTAAATCACTGGCCACTGGTGACTGAACTCGATCTCCAACCCCTCTGCTGTCCCAGGAGGCTGGGGTCCGGGGCTGAAAGTTCCAATCCTCTAATAATAGCTTGGTCTTTCTGGGACAGCCCCCATCCTGAAGCTGTTTAGAGGACCCCAGCCAAGAGCCATCTCGTTAGCAGACAGAAGTCACTCATCACTCAGGAGACTGGAAAGGTTTTAGGAACTCAGTGCCAGGCACAGGGAACAAAGAACAAATGCATATATTTATTATACTGCACAGGTCTCCCAAGTTCTTTCAACCCTCAGGTTTCTCCTTAGAGACTAGTGGAGACAGACTAGTAGAAAATCTGGGCCAAACCCTCCTTCAAAGCACTAACTAGCTTTTTTAAACAAGAAGCTCATACAGCTCTAGTCTCCTCTGCAGTAAGACAAGGATGTTTAGGTTGAGTGAATTATCAGATCACCAACTGTTGAGAAACTCTCTGAATTCCCAACTATCCAAACTAATTCCTGCCATGCATTTGACAGGGGAGCATGGGAAGGGCACTTCCTGACCCCATGCTCCTCTGGCCTTCCTGTTGTACCTAAGGGCGGATTAAAAGGCTAAGAAGCATGTATGAAGGCACAGGGCCACGGCCCACAGGAGCCTGAAATCACAGAATGCTTCTCCCCAGCCCCATAAACCTTCCCACCACATTAACATGGCTCCAGTACACTTACGGTGGATTTTAGCTGAAAGAGCTGCAAGACACAGGGAGCAGTCCTTAGGGAAGTCCAAGCCCAAGGGAAACAGATGACTCTGAAGCCTCTGGCACCTCCAGCAAGAACAAACATCAAACAGAAACCAAATCCCAGCCCTGTAAACATAAAATCTCACACTTATGGCCTACTGACCTCAGCTCTTATTACCCAATACACTATGTTGGTTTTTCGACAGAAGATTACACGGCAAGAAAAAACAGTCTGAAGAGACAGAGCAAACAACAGAACCAGATTCAGAAATGGAAGTGATTTTGGAATTATTAGATGGGGTATTTAAAATAACTATGATTCATATGCTAAGGGCTCTGATGGGAAAAGTGAACAACAAGCAAGAACAGATGGGTAATGTGAGAAGAAGATGGAAACTCTGAGAAAGAATCAAAGGAAGTACTAAAAATCAAAAACACTAACAGAAATGAAGCATGTTTTTGATGGGCTCATTAATAGTCTGGACACAGCAAGGAAAGAATTAGTGACCTTGAAGACAGATCAATAGCAATGTCCCAAACTGAAATGCAAAAAAAAATAAAAATAAAAAAAGAAGAAAGAAAAACAGAAAACAGAAGATCCAATCCAAGACCTGTGGAACAATTAGAAAGGTGTAATATATACATCACACCAAAAGGAGAAGAAAGAGAGAATGGAACAGAAGAGATATCTAAAGTAATAACGACTGAGAAATTTCAAATTTAATGACAGACCTCAAACCACAAATCAAGAAAGCTGAGAGAACACAAAGCAGGAAAAGTTCCCCCAAATCTGCACTTAGATATATCATATTCAAACTGCAGAAAACCAAAAACCAGGAACAAATCTTGCAAGAAGCCAGATAAAAAAATTACACCTGCCTTGTAGAGCAACAAAGGTAAGAATTACAGTGGACTTTTTGTCAGGAAAGCAAGCAGGAAGAGATGGAGTGACCGTTTAAAGGGGTAAAAGAAAAAACCCACCAACCTAGAATTCTGTATCTGGCAAAATTATCCTTCAAAAGTGAAGGAGAAGACTTTCCTGGTGGCGCAGTGGTTAAGAATCCGCCTGCCAATGCAGGGGACATGGGTTTGAGCCCTGGTCCGGGAAGATCCCACATGCTGCAGAGCAACTAAGCCCATGCACCACAACTACTGAGCCTGCGCTCTACAGCCCACAAGCCACAACTACTGAGCCCACGTGCTACAACTACTGAAGCCCGCACACTGCAGTAAGAGTGGCCCCTGCTCGCCGCACCTAGAGAAAGCCCGTGTGCAGCAACGAAGACCCAACACAGCCAAAAATAAATAAATAAATTTATTTTAAAAAACGTGAAGAAGTAAAGCCTTTTTTGGTGTTTGTTTCTCCAAGAAATAAAAATGGAGGGAATTTATCTCCAGCAGACCCGCCCTGAAAAAAATGTTAAAAGAAATTCTTTGGGGAGAAGGAAAATGAAATAGGTCAGAAACTCAGATTTACATGAAGAAAGGAAGAGCACTGAAGGAGAAATAAGGGAAGGTAAAATAAATTCTTTTACTTTTCATATGTTTAATTCATCAAAAGGATAACTCTCTCTTTAAATAATAGCAACAATGTGTTGGGTGATTATAGCTTATGTATAAATGCAATGATTGATAGCAGTGTCACAAGGGAGAAAAGGAAGAAATTGGCAACACTGTTACAAGTCACCTGTAGTAGGTGTGAATCAGTATAATGTTATTTGAAGGTGAATACAGATTAGTTTAAAATGTATGTTGGAAACTCTAATCAACTATACTCCAATTTTTAAAAATAACAAAAAATTTAAAAAATAAAATGTATATTGGAAACTCTAAAGCAACCACTGAAAAAACCTGTAAGAGAAGTATAATTCTTATGCTAAAGGAGGAGATAAAATGGAATCATGCTCAATTAAAACCAGAGAAGGCAGGAAAAGATACAAAAAGAAACAACAAATAAATGAAAAGAATAGAAAAATGTTACAAACATGGTAGTATGGATCATGTTAGTTAGATATGTATCTAACTGTGTCAATTCAACTATCAACTATATCAATAATCACATTTAAATGAGAATGACCCAAACACCCCAATTAAAAGACAGAGACTGTCAGAGCGGATACAAAAGCAGAGTCAACTATATGTGGTCTACAAGAAACCCACTTTAAATATAGAGACTCAGGTAGATTAAAAGAAACGGGATGGAGAAAGTTATATCATGCTATGGTAATCAAAAGAAAGCTGGAGGATCAAGAATTAGCTTCAGACAAAACAGACTTCAGAACAAGGAAGATTATCAGGGAAAAAGAGGAGCATTACTTAATGATATAAAGGTCATTCTCCAAGGAGACAGCACAGTCTTTAGTGTGTTTGCATCTAACAACAGAGGGTCAGCATAAACGAGGCAAAACCTGATAGAATTGAGAGGAAAAATACACAAACCAACTATGATAGTTGAAGACTTCAACATCCTCTTTCAGTAACTGACAAACCAAGCCTGCAGAAAATCAGTAAGGATACAGTTCAACTGGACAGCACGAACAGTCGATTTGACTTAATACGATCTATAGACGACTTCATCCAAAACAGCAGAACCCAGGTTCTTCTCAAGCTCACATGGAACATCCACTGAGACAGACCACATTCTGGGTTAAAGAACACACATGGACACATTTAAAGGCTTAGAAATCATACAAAGTATGATCTTGGATCACAGTGGAATTAAATGAGAAATCAGTAACAGAAAAACAGCTGGAATTAAATGAGAAATCAGTAACAGAAAAACAGCTGGAAAATGCTCAAATATTTGTAAATTTAAGAACACAATTCTAAATATTATATGGTTTAAAGAAGTCTCAAAATTAAAATATATTTTGAACTCAATGAATATGAAAATACAGCTTGTCAAAATTTGTCATGTGCAGCTAAAACAGTGTTTATGGGGAATTTATAGCATTAAATGCATATAATAGAAAAGAAGAGAGATCTAAGTATCAATAATCTAAACTTGCACCTTAGGAAACTGGAGAAACAAGAGCAATTTAAGCCTAAAGCGAACAGAAGAAAGGAAACAATAAAAATTGGGGCATAAATCAATGAAATTGAAAATAGGAAAACAGAGACTTGAAGATGATATTGTTAAGAGAAGGAAAAAGACAAGCCACAGACTAAAAGAAAATATGTGTCAAACACGTCTCATAAAGGACTTGTATCTGAAATGTATGAAGAAATTTAAAACTCGACAATAAGAAAACAAAAAACCCGATGTCAAAAATGAGCAAAATTCTGAACAAACCTATCATCAAAGAAGACACATGGATGGCAAGTAAGCATATGAAATAATGCTCAACATTACTGGTCATTAGGGAATTGCAAATTAAAACAATAATAAGATACCATGGCACACCTATAACAATGGTTAAGATCCAAAAACTGACCGTGCAAATTGCTGCAGCCCAACAGGAACTCTCATGTGTTGCTGGTGGGGATGCAAAATGGTACAGCCACTTGGGGAGACACTTTCGATGTTTCTTACAAAACTAGACAAAGTCTTACAATATGATCCAGCAACCACACTCCTAGGAATCTACCCAACTGATTTGAAAATGTCTGCACATGAATGTTTAAGGCAGCTTTATTCATAATTGCTAAAAACTGAAAGCAACCAAGATATCTATCAATAGGTGAATGGATAAACAGAAACTGTGACACATCTACACAATGGAACATTATTTGGCAGGAAAATGAACCATCAAGCCACAAAACATACGAATGAATCTTAAATGCATATTGTTAAGTGAAAGAAGCATGAAAAAATACATACTATGTACTATGGTCTGAATGTTTGTCTCACCCAAATTCATATGTTGACATCCTAACCCCCAAAGGTGAGGATACTAGTGGGTGGGGCCTTTGAGAGGTACTTAAATTATGAGGTGGAGTCCTCATGAGTGAGGTCAGCCTCATAAAAGAGGCTCCAGAGAGACCCCTCGCCCTTTGGCCATGTTAGGACACAAGAAGTCTATGTCCTGAAGCAAAGCCTTCACTCAACCATACTGAATCCTGGATCTCTGACTTTCAGCCTCCAGAGCGTGAGAAATAAATTTCTGTTGTTTATAAGCCACCCAGTCTGTGGTATTTTGTGAGAGCAGCCTGAACAGACTAAGACACTGATTCCAATTACATGACATTCTGGAAAAGACAGAGAACTTTAGCAACAGCGAAAGGATGAGTAACTGCCATGAGTTTGCAGGGAGCGGGGGGTTGAATAGGTTAATGGGCACGAGGGATTTTCTGGAGAGGTGAAACTATTCTCTGGATACTGTAATTGTGGATACAGGACACTACACATTTGTCACACTCCACTGAATGGTACAGCACAAAGCACGGACCTTAATGTATGCAAATTTTTTAAAGTTTTTAGGAAGTAAGAGGATTCCAGGATGCAACGCAGAATGTGGCAAAACAATCTGTTTTATAAAAATAAGAAGCAACCTCACTGAAAGGGGTGGGAGGGAGGGGAGCTGCCCTGAGTAACCATGGAAACGAGTGAAGTCTGTAAAACTAGAGGCAAAGGAAACGGCATGTCATCTGAGTTCTAGTTGACAGAGTTGCTTCCCAGGGGGTATGGTCCACCGTCCTGATACCACTGCACATGTGTCCTGGCACCGACAAATCAGTAAACAGATGGTGGGCGGTGAGAGCCTGGCTGTGTCAGGAGCGAGGGGGGCGGAAACTAAAATGACCCCCGTGGTCATGGATTAGAGTTGGGGAATCACTGTGGACTCATGTTTAGCTTAATATAGATACCAAGGGGTACATATTGCAAGATAATAGATATCCGGTCTTCATCCCTGTTCCTGGCACAGAGCTCCTAAAACACCTGTAATTTCCTAAGTGATAAGAATGACAGGAGCATCTTCTGTTATATTTGATTTCTGTCCCCACTTCCTGAAACAAACCCAGAGCATAAAGGTGAAAGGAGTGACTTTTGTTATTTCATAACAAGCCCTTTTCCATCACACCTGAGTTATGTTAAAGAGATGACTTTTGGAAAGTCCCTAAGCATGGGGGCTGGTTGCCAGAGGAGGTTTGGGATTTTCAGCCCCATCCCGTGACCTCCAGGGAAAGGAGAGGGGCTGGAGGTTGTTAATCACCAATGACCAGTGATTTGGTCAATCATGCCTATGTAATGAGGCCTCCAGAAACCACTCACCAAAGGTTGTGGAGAGCTCCGGGTTGGTGCACCCGTGGAGGTGCCGGCAGGGAGGTGCGGAAGACAGCACGGAAGTTCTATGCCTTTCCCCCACACCTTGTCCTCTGCATCTCTCCCATCCGGCTGTTCCTGAGTTGTATCCTTTTATAATACACTGGTAATCCAGTAATTTAACGGTTTTCCTGAGTTCTGTGAGCCATTCTGGCAAATTATTAAACCCGAAGAGGGGTCGTGGGAACCCCCAATTTGTAGCCAGTTGGGCAGAAGTTTCAGGTAACCCATGGACCCACCCTTGCCATTGGCATCGGAAGTGAGGGGCAGTCTTGTGGGACTGAGTCCTTAACCTGTGGGATCTGATGCTAACCCCAGGCAGTTAGTGTCAGAATCGGATTTAATCATAGGACACCCAGTGGTGTCAGGACAGCTGGAGAATTGGTTGGTGTGGGAAAAACCCCACACATTTGGTGACCACAAGTGAAGTATTGAGAGCAAAGAGACAAGAGTTTTCCTTTCACAATCAGAAATATTTATAGGTCTGTATATATACATGTAAGGGTATGCATATGTATATTTCCATGTTCTTGTAACAGGGAAGAACAAATCTGACCCCATATTAGATCTGTTTCTTTTACTTTAACCTTTGTATTCTATAGCTTTTGCTTCCTTAAGAATGTTGCCTATAGCCTGAAATATACAGGAGAGCTTATTCTCAGGGCTCTGACCTTTAAGAGTCCATTCACATAGAGATAAAAAGGTGCAGAACAGAGAATAGCATTTGTCTCGTTGGAGGTTTACAGGAACATTGTGACCTGACCTAAGTGGACAGCTGCAAGTAAAAATGGATCCCGACACCCAGAAGTTTGCAGCAACCGACCACGCCCCTCCCTCACCTGGCCTTTAAAAATGCTTTGCTGAAACCCTTTGAGGAGTTGGGGTTTTTTGGGCAAGAGCCACCTGTCTCCTCGCAGGTCCCTGCAATAAACCCTTCTCTGCTCCAAACTCCGACTGCTCAGTTTGTTTGGCCTCACTGTGCAACAGGCACATGAACCTGTATTCGGTAACATTCTGTCAGCTGAGAGGACCGAGAGGCAAAGTCTCTGAGAAGCAACTGACACATCTCATACCTGGATCATGGTTTCTAATACTATTCTCCAATCACAAGAACCAGGGCTCCTTACAGAAACTGCTGATTCTAGGACTGGGGCAAGAAACATGTAAGATGAGCCTGGGGCATTCTGTAGTGACAGAAATAAGAAAGTCACACACACACAAATAACCTCACACGGATGTGGGTGTGACAAAGGGACATAGGAGCCAACTGGAACAATTTTAGCAACATGATAAAATAGTATTGGTCCATAACCCAAAGTGTAAAATAAATGTCCATGAGTTCATACCCATATAAATGAACAACTGAACAAATAAATAGCTGGAAGAGAAGAGACAAATCTCCCATGCAGAAGAATTCCAAATAATTCATGTAGATAATTCATGAATAGAGCTGCTCCCGCCCTAAGTGAGGGCTGTGTGCAGTAATGTCCTTCCAAAGAGGACAGGACAAAAATGGAGAAGGAAAAGGGTAACTTCACAGTGCAGAAACCTGCCGATCTCTCCCCCAGCCGGGGGTCAAGGTCAATATCAACAGTCATAAGTCAGGCTGACAGTGTGTGTCCTTGATAGGATTGGACGAGAATGGCATTTTCCCTCTGTTTCTTTCTCTCCAAAACCCATAACCCCAGTCTAATCATGAGAAAGACATCAGACACCTCCCAGGAGAGGTCACCCTACCTGACCAGAATGCCCCAAAACTGTTAAGGTCATTAGAAACCGAGAAAGACTGAGGTCACAGTCAAGGTCGCCTAAGGAGATGCAATGACTAACGTAATGTGGGGTCCCAACTGGAAGAGGAAGGACATTAGGGAAAAACCCGGCAAATCTGAATAAGCTATGGACTCTAATGAATTATGTGTCAATATTGGCTCATTAATGATAAAAAATGTACAGTGCTAATGTAAGATGTTACCAACAGGGGAACTACAGGAATTCTTTATACTGTCTTTGCAACTTTTCAGCAAATCTAAAACTGTTCTGAAAGATGAAGTTTATCTTAATAATCCAAACAGCAGTCATGAAGCATAAATATCTCAGATAGTCACACCCTGCCTTGTTGCCAGTTGCTTTTATGAACAAACAGATGCCGGTCACTCCAGGACCCCGGGGCTGGCCCAGGGGCTGTGCCCTCAAGACACACGGGGTGCAAAGGTGAGCTGCCTGCCCTGGATTCAGTCCCCAAGTGAAATTAACTTACAGGTGGTATGAGTTTCAGGCTGTGGGGGTGGGGGCTTAACACTTGCTTGCTGACGTGGGGAGGAAGAATCCTAGAGCACGATTCTCAGAAGGGCCGGGAGAGTTTCCCACGGGCCACAGGCAGCAGGATGATCACTGGCTGCCAGCACCCCAGGTGGTGGGAAAGCACGCGGACACCCACGAGGGACCCGAGAGGACGGCCAGGTGCGCTGGCATCACCCCTCACTGCCTTGTCGTGACGGCCACAGTGCAATACAGACGGGGCTGGGAATTGGAGTTGGAAAAGCTGTCTGGGTTCTTCTGGAAGCACCGGTGAGTCACTGGTGCAGGTGCTACAGCGTGGAGCTCCCGCTCCACTCCCTGCACACTTCTGGGGGCCGGCTTTCCAGTGTGGTTTACAAGAGAGGGTCTCACCTCCCTGGACCAGAGGCTCCCTTGGGAGGTCTCAACATGTCCCAACAACTGGGCACAACTGGCATCAATGCCCACACTCACCAGTGATGGGACGGCCACTCGCCTTGAGGACTCCATTCGTCCACACTAACTCCACTCAGCCAGAGAAAAGAGCACCAAAGCTTAGAGACCCCCAGAGCTGATAGTCCGGGCTTCTTAGGAGAATGGAAGGGGTCTGATAGACCAAGAGTCCGGTTTCCCCAGGCACCACACCTGTGTAACTGGGATGTCGGCATCACCCCCAAACCATAATCAAATGGTCTCTATGAAATTCTCCAACACCGTGATACCTGTCTTCTTCTACATTAATTAGGTGAATATACAAAGCTAAATGGCACGTTGGAAAAATCAACTATAAAAATAAATACATATCGTTCATATCTGAACACTAAAGCATAAATAATAAATGTTAATAATTTAGACATACAATGAGATAAAGTGCACTGCTGATTCGGGCAAAACTGCTGACAATTAAAACAAAATGTAGAGCTTCCTTGGTGGCACAGTGGTTGAGAATCTGCCTGCCAATACAGGGGACAGGGGTCTGATCCCTGGTCCGGGAAGATTCTCACGCGCTGCGGAGCAACTAAGCCCGTGCACCACAACTACTGAGCCTGCACTTTAGAGCCCGCGAGCCACAACTACTGAGCCCACGTGCCACAACTACTGAAGCCCACGCGCCTAGAGCCCGTGCTTTGCAACAAGAGAAGCCACCGCAATGAGTAGCCCCCCTTCATCGCAACTAGAGAAAGCCTGTGCGCAGCAATGAAGACCCAACGCAGCCAAAAATTAAAGAAAAAAAAAAAAAGTACCTAGTAAAATTTACACCAATACCAGCTAATGTAAGAGATCAGAGAAAATCATTGGATTTCTCATCCCATCTTCAAAGAAATAACTGAAAACAAACAGGAAATTTCAAAAGGGAAGATGGAACAAAATGACGAAATTATGACTCCAATGTAATTCTATAGCCATAATCTTGCATGTAAATAATGAATTTGAAATGTAAAATCTGTGGTTACCTCTAGGTCACTGACACTAGGTGATTTATACTGGCTAGTTACAGTAGCTTCTAATGGATGTCAACATTGACTATTTTTAAATTGGAAAAACAAAAAAAAGAATAAATGCTCATTTGGCTGAAGAGCTTTGAGATGGTTTTTCCTGAAGGGAGGATGAGGAATTGAGTGGTTTCTCAAGCCCTTTTGGCCTGTGATGCTGTGATAAGCAGACAGCCGCGGTGAGAAGCAGGGCTGCTAGTGGCCAGACCACACACAACAATGCTGCTCTTTCTGCCATCTTTAGGAAACCAAGCTGCCACATTTTCTAAAAACGTAATACTTGGATTTTGAGTCTTTTCAAAATGCATTCTACTTAGTGCACAGGGTGCGAGGTAGGGTTCACTGCTAGAAGATGGGGAGAAGGTCCAAAAATGTGCCTCTCAGGAAACTGACCCTAAGAAGCAGTAAGAGCCTGATGAGACCAGGGGCAGGGGTGGGGGGGTGACAAGATGTAATGTCGGTCACTGGAGGCCCCAGAAACCAGAAGAGGCCAGGATAGTGGTCACAGTCTGTCTTCAGAACAGAACTAGAATGGATATCAGGAAAGCCACCAGAAGCAGGAAAAAGAAGTCTAACCTCTGAGCTGAGAGTAGTGGGTCCATGCTGGGGCCCGTGAGGACCCTTAGAAGAGGTTCCTGCAAATTGAGCCCTGGGCCTGGGAGGCAGCCCGGCTGGCAGTGCAGGGGCGTCCAGCCCCTGTCCTGAGACAAGGCACGTGGGGGTGGCCTGCCTCCTTCGGGGACACCTCACTCCCTCTGCTGACTCCCCTGTGGACAGCCAGGGCCCCTGGCCTCTGGGGTGGGGGGCAGTGGGCAGCCTACAGGCACCAGTATCCATTTCCCTCTAGCAGTGATGACCCTCTTTCCTGATTTGTATGACTTTTTAGTAATAACATTTTCCCCGCAGCTTTGCCCATTTTCTCTTATTCCCCAAGAAAAAAACAAGAAAAATATTGGTTTTCAGAGGTTATCTTATGCTATGGGTTGAATTATGTCACCCTAAAATTCTCAGGTGGACGTCCTAACCCCCAGTATCTCTGACCTTGTTTGGAAATAGGGTCTTTGCAGATGTTGTTAATTAAGCTGAGGTCGCACTGGAGGAGGGTGGGGCCTAAGCCAATACGATTGGTGTCCTTACGAAAAGGGGACATTTGGACACAGACAGACCTGCACACAGAGAGACTGCCATGAGAAGATGGAGGCAGGGATGGGGGGGGATGCGTCTAAAGGACAAGAACGCCAATGATGCCAGCAAACCCCCAGAAACTGGGAAGGGGCCTGGACCAGATTCTCCCTCAGGACCCTCAGAAAGAATCAAGCCTCCTGATACCTTGATATTGGACTTCTAGCTTCCAGAACCCTGAGGTTCTAAATTTCTGCTACATAAGCCCCCCAGTTTGTGGCTTTGTTATGGGAGCCCCACCCAGCAAGCTAACACAGCCTGTAATGTTACCTTTAGGTTTACACAGATGTTCCAACAACTTCCGTGGGACATGATAACCCAGAAAAGAAGTGAGAACGCCCTGGGGGCTCCGTCACTGTCACACTTCAAGGCACCTGTGCAGTACTCACGGGGCCCCCAGGCCACCTACTGGAGCTACATGACCGTTACTGACGAGCCCAGAGCTGAACACAGTCCACTGCAGACAATGCTTCTCTCAAGATGGTAAGACTTTTATAGCAGCTTCCCTTCTCATAGCAATCAATTCTGAAAGGCATGATTTTGTACTTATAGGATGCTAAGGGCTGGTTATACAGTCTGTGCTATTATGTTCAGCATTTGAACAAAATATTAAATATTAAAATAGAGCTTTAAGTTGAATTTCGATTGAGTTTATTAAGATACTTTCATGTTGACATTCTGTACTAAATTAGAGATGGCTTCTTCTCCCACTGAGAAGTGGAGACTCATTCCCATCCTCCTGCATAGGGGCCGGCCTTTGTGATTTGCTTGATCAAAATGGGACCTAATTAAACTTAAAAGCTTTTGCACAGCGAAGGAAACCATAAACAAAACAAAAAGACAACCCACAGAATGGGAGAAAATATTTGCAAATGAAGCAACCGACAACAGATTAATCTCCAAAATATACAAACAGCTCATGCAGCTCAATATCAAAAAAACAAACAACCCAATCAAAAAATGGGCAGAAGACCTAAATAGACGTTTCTCCAAAGAAGACATACAGATGGCCAAAAATCACATGAAAAGATATTCAACATTGTTAATTATTAGAGAAATGCAAATCAAAACTAAAATAAGGTATCACCTCACACCAGTCAGAATGGCCAACATGAAAAAGTCTACAAACAACAAATGCTGGAGAGGGTGTGGAGAAAAGGGAACCCTCCTACACTGCTGGTGGGAATGTAAATTGCTACCACCACTACAGAGAACAGTATGGAGGTTCCCTAAAAAACTAAAAATAGAACTACCATATGATCCTACAATCCCACTCCTGGGCATATATGCAGAGAAAACCGTAATTCGAAAAGACACATGCACCCCAGTGTTCACAGCAGCACTATTTACAACAGCCAAGACATGGAAGCAACCTAAATGTCCACTGACGGATTGATAAAGAAGATGTGGTGTATATATACAGTGGAATATTACT
Source organism: Balaenoptera acutorostrata (assembly GCF_949987535.1). Classification (NCBI taxonomy): domain Eukaryota; kingdom Metazoa; phylum Chordata; class Mammalia; order Artiodactyla; family Balaenopteridae; genus Balaenoptera; species Balaenoptera acutorostrata. The sequence goes on along the minus strand of NC_080066.1, from coordinate 31,776,399 downwards.
CAGCCATAAAAAAGAATGAAATAATACCATTTGCAGCAACATGGTTGGACCTACAGATGATCATATTAAGTGAAGTAAGTCAGACAAAGACAAATATCATATGGTATCACTTATATGTGGAATTTAAAAAGATGATACAAATGAACTTATTTACAAAACAGAAACAGACTCACAGACACAGAAAACAAACCTATGGTTACCAAAGGGGAAAGGTGGGGGCAGAGGGATAAATTAGGAGGTTGGGATTAACATGTACAAACTACTGTGTATAAAATAGATAATCAACAAGGACCTACTGTATAGCACAGGGAACTTTACTCAATATTCTCTAATAATCTATATGGGAGAAGAATCCGAAAAAGAATGGATACATGCATATGTATAACTGAATCACTTTGCTGTACTCCTGAAACAAACACAATATTGTAAGTCAACTATACCCCAATATAAAATAAAAATTAAATAAAAAAAAAAGAGACTGTGACACAGTGACACTCTGGGACACAGCTGGCAGCTTCTTCCTGAGTCTCCCAGGATGCCCGCTCTGGGGGAAGCCAGCCTCTGTAAAAAGAGCCATTGCCATGAGCTCGCCATGCTCTGAGGAGGCCCAAGCAGCCACGCGGAAAGGCCGTGGGAAGAGAGAAAAGGGTCAGCCCCTAGCTGTGCCCCCAACCCCAGCCTGGCCACCGCACATGTGTCAGCGCAGGAAACTTTTGGATATTCCAGCCCCAGCAGACAGGACATGAAAAGGAACCAGGGAACCCAGCCAATAGCCAGAACGCAGCCCCCAAACACAGGGCCCCGTCCAGACATCCCAGAGCACCCAGCCGCCTGGTATGGCTCCAGTTCCGGTGAGACATCTCCGCTGTGCCCTGCCTAAATCCTTCACTTCCAAAATCATGAATAGCATAAATGGGTGGTTGCTTAATGCCACTCCATTTCAAGGTGGCTTACAGGGCAGCAGCAGATACCCAGAACACCCTTTCTGTGAAGTAGGTTTTCTTTCCAGACGCTCATGGATTTAGGTGGGTTTATCCGGAGGCTCAAGTGTAACTGAAATTCCATTAAAAATGCTTTTTAACAAACAAGTGGGACGAATCCATCTCCCCACAACACAGGACTGCACTGTCTCTGTCAGAGCACATGTTAGATGGTGACGTGGCCCAGGAAAATATGCATCTCATGTTCACACTCTCTAACAGCCACCCAACTGAAACAGAGACTAAGACAGGGGAGAAGCAGCAAAGTGCACCCCACCTCCAATGCAGTGCTCAGAAATTTCAATAAAAACGAAGTCAGCTCTGATTTCAAGAAGGCATTGGACATGCCAATGAGAATGTGGCCGAAGATCACGGAAACATGGGTTCTTGTGGCTCAGCAGGGCCCCAGGTCACCCACTCCAGCCAGAGGTCCCCTCACAGCCCCACCTGACCTGAGAGGTGTCCCCATCGTGTCTCTTGGAGAAACTGCCCGCCCCAGCTGCCCGCCTGCCAGGCTTCAGAGGCCAAACATCTTCCTCTCCTACAAATCTTCCTTGCTGGACTGGAAACCCTTTCCCACTGTCACACTTGTGCAAACTGTGACTTCACAAGCAATGATATTTGGATGTGTGGTCTGTGCTTTGTAGATAACCTGCACTGAACAGTTTTCAAATGAACAAGGAAACCACCGTTAACATGCTTTAAAATTAAAAAGCAAACGATTAAGCACTAAGAGCAACCTGAGTCTGCGTGCCCTTGGAGGGGACCTTGCTCCCGAGCACGGCTGCACCGTCTGCTTGGGCCTCGTGTCGAGCCCGTGTCATTCCCGTTTCCACAAAGATATCCCACAGCTGGTTCCCGGCAGGACGTTATTCAGAGTTAGGTCTGCAGATGGCAAAGCCTGTGAGAAAAATGTCTGGATGGTGCCAACCCAGGGCCAGCCCAGCCCCATCCCCAGCAGCACCCACATCCCCCCACAGATGATAAACTGAGGCACCGACAGAGCGGTGAGCTCCCTGAGACTCCTGGCGATCAGTGGGAGAGGGGGGTTTCTGACCAGGCAGCCTGCAGACTGCTCACACACGGGACGCTGTGACGCCTAATGGTTGTGTTGACTTTGAGCAAACCATTCAGCCTCTTGGAAGGTCATTCTCCCGCGTGGACTCCCTGAGCGGTCAGGCACACACGTGGGAAGCATCTCCCGGTGCTTGTGCAGAGGGGGTGCCGGAGGATTGGGCATGCCGATACTGCCCCGTCTACTGCTCTTACTGTCCCCAGCACTGCCTGGAACCCGCAGGGACGGGGCCAGCACTGCTGGGTGCAGGCAACGTGGCACCAAAGCCACTGGCCCAGGGCTTTGGAGAGATTGGAGAGCGATGCCACAGCCCCTCTGGAGATAAGGAGTGTGGGGAAGGGTGGTCTGATATGGGATGGGGCTTAGAATGGGAGACAGACCAGGAAACCTGGCTGGCAGAGACTATGAGCAGGTGGAGGGCGCTGGCCCCCAGCTCGGGGCGAAGAGCACAAACACGGGTCCAGAGGTGGGGGCGGTGAGCAGCTTCTGCAAGAAACTGGTCCCCATCTCATCGGCCATCCCCGAGGCCTGGCGACTCAGCCCGCTCCCCCAACCACTCAACTCATGCCCTTTATTTTATGTTTTTAAAATTTATTTTATTGAAGTGTAGTTGATTTGTGTGAATTTCTGCTCTACAGCAAAGTGATTCAGTTATATATATATGATATATACAAGATATATATAATATATATGTATAAAACATATACATAACACTCTTTTTCATATTCTTCTCCATTATGGTTTATCACAGGATATTGAATACAGTTGCCTATGCTATACAGCAGGACCTTGTTGTTCATCCATCCTATATATAATAGTTTGCATCTGCTAATCCCAAACTCCCAGTCCTTCCCTCTCCCACCCCCCTCCCCCTTGGCAACCACAAGTCTGTTCTCTATGTCTGTGGGTCTGTTTCTGTTTCGTAGATAAGTTCATCTGAAGTCACGCCCTTTAAATACCTGCTCACCACATGTGCTGAGAACAAGAGTATATGCCTTTTCTTTCCATACAAAATGTTATGCTGGCTTCTTTAATTGCAATATAAGGGTTTTCTTTTCTAAATACCATTTTCCAAACAAAACAATTGTGAGAGGCAGAGTCAGTGTTTAAAACTGAGTTGGTAGAATGATTGATTGATTCCGAACACACAAATTTTCAGGTGACCAGCTGGGCCCCGCAGCCTGGGCCGCCCTGTCTTCCACATCTGGGACCAAAGGAGCCCGTGGCCCACAGAGGTCTTTATGTCAGTGTTTTCAAGGCCCTTAAAGGTGCTGCCAACCTCAGCAGGAATAGGCCTATTCCTAATTCACTGGCTCCATCATGAATCCATCCCTGCGTAAGCCTCAGTAACTGGGGCTGCATCTCTGATTTATTACAATGATGCTCAGGTGCCTGGCACTAGAGGAGACTCCCGGCGGCCGCCCAGAGGGCCCACCCCTCAACCCAGCTCCCATGTAGACAGGAAGGGGCTGGTGTGTATCAAGATCCGGGAGACCTGGCCTTCCGAGAGGTTATTGGCACAGGGCAAAGGAGAAAAGTAAAGGGAATACCAGAAGGAAACATAAAAATAGGTTCTGATGTCTCGGGGGTGGAGTGGAACAAGTAAATAGGACTTCACGGAACAGATGGAATGTGTTGGGAGAGGCCCTCTGAGGACAGGGGCTGCCCCAGGACGGGCCTGTGGCTGTGACCTGGGGGCGATCTCGGAGGTGAAGACATAAAGGGAATCACGCCCCGTAACACGCGCAGCCCTTCCTCTGCCATATGTCCCGATAATATTTCAATCATTAGATCTGAACAAAATTCAGACTTAATTTACCAAATAACGTTATAATGAGAACGGCAGCGGCGCCCAGCAGCACTCCAATTTATGCATAACCTCAAGTTAAACAACATCTTTTGACTTGCAGAGAAAGATGTCTGATTAGGAAGATTTTCAGATATAAAGAACTGTCACTGTCAAGCATGTACTGTCATCATGATAAAGTCACACATTCACACAGGGAAACATTAGCCTGTAATAAATGGGCCGTGTACAGTGAGGTCCCGGATCCCCCAAAAATGGAACGTGGCAGCGAAGGTGCTGGCACAGGGACCAGCTCAGTCCTTCCCTGATGTTACTGGCCGTGGCCATCCCTTTGCCTTTAGATGTAGCCACAAGATGAATATTTTTGCCGTAAAAGATTATTTTTTATTGCATTTTATTGTGTACTGGTTTTCTAGCTGGGTATAGTCTGAATGAGAATTTATATTAGGATAAGATATTTAAGATTCTCTTTAAGCACTGGTGTTTAACAGTCTCTCTTAAGGGTGGCATCAAGGTTACTACAAGAGAAAATTATTAAGAAGTAAGTCTGTCAATCAGATACAATCACAGTGACCAGAGGAAGATAGTACAATAGCCATAATTCTGCAACCCTGCCCAAAATGAGGGTAAAATCACCCTATATGAAAACCAATACACATACCAGGTTTTGTGGTAGCATGAAGAAATGCCTCATGAAGTTAGCCTGGAGGGTCAGGGAAGAGGTCTCAGTGGGTTCTGTGGGATGAATAGGAGTTCAAATACATGCACTGCAGGTGTGGGCCTCTTGTCCAGCTGAGCCGGGCAGGACAAGGCTGCCTGGCACCACGTGGCTAGAACGTGGGCGCTGGGGGTGTACCTGCCAGGGAGAGCAGAACGAGTCTGGGGGGGGGCTCGACAAAGGCTTTGCAGAAGTGGCCTGGCCAGAGCTGGAGAACGAGCTGTTGTCACTTCTGCAACGTACCACGGAGGCTGGCACATGCCGGGTGCTACCCAGACACCGTGCCTGCCCTCTTAGGAGTCCAAGGCAGTGGGCAGAGAGGCGAGGAAGCAAAGACACTGCCCCCTGTGACAGGCGCTATGGAGGAAACAAACAGGGGACTTGATGGGGAGTCGTGGGGGCCTTATATGGAGGAGGAGGTGGTACCTGGGCCTGCAGCCTGCATGAAAGGAGCCAGGAAGAACATTCCAAGCATAAAGGGAGACCTTGGAAAGTTCCAGAAATTGTCAGGAGGCCCAAGGGGCTGTTGCACAGGGCATCACTGGATGAAGTCAGCAGCTTGGGCAAAGCACTGCAGGCCAAGGAGAGAAGTGGGACTTTCTTCCACAATATGATAAGAAACCAGTGAAAGGTTTCAGAAGACATAACGATAGGAGCCCATTTTCATCCTTAAAGAAGCACACTGGTCAGGCGCCCAAGCTCATAGGAAGGTTTAGCAAGTAAAAGAGGCCTCCTCTTCCTCTAGATCACGCAGCAGACTCCGGCCTTCACCCCTCGGCCAGGGCCCTCCTGCAGGACAGGAGGTTCCTGATTATGGCTGCTGTGTAGATTAGGATGGCGGCTGGAACAAAAGAGGCAGAGAAGAGAGGATGCTGATAACTTGTAAAGGAAGACCTGGCACGACTGGATGTGCATGTGTAGGGGGGTGAGGGAAAGATTGTTACGTGCTCCCTGCACCTTAGTTACATCATCTTTAAGGCCCTAACAATGCAAGCTTTCAGTTCTATGGAAGCGCTTCACACAGCAGGTTTTCCATCGTGCTTGTGCCACATTTACCAACCCAGTCCTCTACGGATGGACTCTGGGTTGTTTTTGGTCTTTTGCATCACATATAATGTTGCAATGAGGCATCATTTCAGCCCGCCTGCAGGATCAGCCCCAGAACTGGGATTCCTGGGGCAAAGAGTGGATTAACCTATAGTTGGTTTAATACTGCCAAACCATCCTCCTGGGAGCTGTGCCATTTCACACTCCTAGCAGCAAAGTCTGAAATGGCCTGTTTCCCCACAGCCTCATCAAAAGATATGTTGTCCGACTTGTGGATTTTTGCCCAGTCCGATAGGTGAAACATGGTATCTCAGTGTTGTTTTAATCACATTTCTGTTATCACCGGTGAGGTTCACAATGTTTTCATGCAGTTAAGGCCATTTGATTCTCTTTCTCTGTGAATTCTGTCCACGTCCATTTTTCTTTTGGATACATCTGGTTCTTTTCTTATCAATGTCTATGAAGTAGAACTGTTTGTGGTCTGAGTTAGAAATATTTTCCAAGTTTGATGTTTTGCTTTTCAGTGGGCTTGCTTTTTAAAATGATTTACTTAGCTGCACAAGAGTTTTTTACTTTTATGTTGTCACATTAAAAAAAAAAAAGATTTTTTTTTTTATAGCTGCACAGAACACCATTTGAGTTCATGAAAAGGAATTTGGCCCAGATTTAGAAAGATCTCTAAATGTATTGTTAAGTGGGAAAGGCAAAGGGACAAATAAGCATGCTCCTTTTTGTGTAAGAAAGAGGAGAAAATGAGAATCTATGACCTATTTGCTTTTATTTTCATAAAGAAACTGTGATGGTTCATTTTATGTGTCAACTTGGCTAGGCGACAGCGCCCAGTTGTTTGGCCAAACACCAGTCTGGGTGTTGCTGTGAAGATATTATTTAGATGTGATTAACAGTAAAATCAGTGGACTCTGAGTAGAGCAGATGACCCTCCAAAGGTGGGTGGCCCTCACTCAATCAGGTGAAGTCCTTAAGCGGAAAGACCCAGGTTCCCCAAAGTAGAAGCTATCTTCCCGAGACTGTTACATAGAAACTGTGACTGAGTTTCTAGCCTGCTGTTCTGCGGAATTTGGTCTCAAGACTCATCATCAACTCTTTCTATGGATTTTGGACTTGCCAGGCCCCACAATCGCATAAGCCAATTTCTCAAAATAAATCTCTCTGAGTATACCTATATATACCTACAGATAGACAGATACAGATGTACACATACATACTTACGCATATACACATCCATTAGTATATGTATATACACACACGATTGGTTCTATTTCTCCAGACCCGACTCACACGGGAACACTAGGAGGGTTCCACAAGAAATGAATAAAGTAACTGCATGTAGGAGGGGCAGGGAAGGGCCAGCTAGGACAAGGCGCAAGTGGGAATTCTCAGTTTAGACCTTGTTCTCCTCAGAAATTCTAAACCATGTAAATATGTTACCTACTCAAAATAGAAAATAAAATTTAGGGCAAAGCTCACTTATAGATATAAACTAAATTCAATGCGATATAAATTGAGGAATAAAGGTTATTTGTTTTATATAAATGTAAGATACAAAAAAGGAATTATCCAGGTTTATTCAAAAGATGAATTCCTGAACAAGACAATTTTTTAAAGCACTGAGACAGAATTCTTTCAAACGTGACACTATATACCGTATTTTAAAAACATACAATATCCTAAGACTCAGAGAGAGGAACCCGAGGTTGGAGAATAGTGGCACCCAGGACGGGGTGGAAGGGTTGCCGGGGCCTAGAGCACCCATGTTGGGGGGGGAGGGGGGCACATGCCTCCTTTTCTGCACCAGGGTCCCCCCTACCGCGGAGGCACACTGGCCTCCTCAAGCGCAGGAGAGTCCAGGCCCCAGGAACACTCAGTGGGGTCATCTCTGGACCACCGAGGGCCATGAAGCCCCCTCACCCAGAGTGACATCCTTGTGACACCCCCTGGGGTCTCCGCCTCCGGTCCTGCTCACCCTCCCAGCCCCGCACACCTGCCTCCTTGTCTTGGACTCTGCTTTTGAGGTAACCTGAAAATAACTCCAGCGTGGAGAGTTCTCTTGTTACTGAACGCAAGTACATGTGCCCGATGTGCTGAGGCCAAACAAACCAAAACATGGGAGTTTGGAGCAGAGAAAGGTTTATTACAGGACCAAGCAAGGAGACGGGTGGCTCATACTCCCCCCAAAAACCAAATTCCCTAAAGGGTTTCAGCAAAGCATTTTTAAAGACCAGGTGAGGGGGGGCCATGGTTGGGTGTTACAAACTAATTGGTGTCAGAATCCTTTGTCCTTGCAGCTGTCCACACAGTGTTCCTGTAAACCTCCAACAAGACAAATGTTATTCTTTGTTCTGCAACTTTTTATCCCTATATGAATGGACTGTTAAAGGTCAGAGCCTTGAGAATACTATTATGTATATTTCAGGATACAGGCAACATTCTTGTACAAAAGGTGCAAAGTCAGCATGACTAAGCACAGGAAAAGGAACATATCTAATATGGAGTCAGGTTTGTTCTTCCCTATTACACGCTGGAATGAAGCAGATACTAAGGAATTGAGGCCCCTACTCACTCATACCCCAGGCGTACAAGCTGGCTGTGTCCACCTCCTGCCAGTGAGGCCACATCCTTCAGTTGAGGCCACTGCCCAAGAAAATCCCCTAGTGAGGCAGAATAGCAATAATAATAGTAGCACACCTTTATTACTTGCCAGACATTGATCTAAGCACCTTACCATTAACAATTTTAATTCTCACCACAGCCCTGTGAATTATTATTGTTCTTGTTTTCCAAAGAGAAAAGCTGAGGCACAGAGGAAGCAACTACATTTCGAAGGTTTGCCAGCAAACAGCAGAGGCAAGGTTCACATGTGAGCCGGCAAGCCCGAGTTTGTGTTCCTAAGGCAGACGCTGTCCCACACAAGGAATGCCAAGATGAGGGCTTCAGAGGACCTGCGCACCAGAAATCAAGGAGGAGAACAGGAGCCAGCAAAGGCAGGGGAAAAGCCGACCGCAAAGAACAGAACAGGCAGAAGCCTGTGACAGAAGCTGAGGAAAGAGGCCAGCAAGACACAGAGGATGGTCACCAGCTCCTAATGAAACACTCCAAGCGGGGGAGTCTGGGAAACATCTCTGCCACCCCCCTGCCCCCAGCGCCCCCAGGGCCTGGACTGAAATCCAGTCTGGGCTCTGCTCCCTAAGCCAGGGACCTGTTGTTTCTTCCCAGGGCTCCTCGGAGAGACGACAGATGTAGGGACAGAGTCAGTGGGTGGGGCCTTTGGTTCCCATTTTCTCCATAACTTAATCCTACAGAATGGTTCCATGAAAGGCATCTTCATTTAGCTTCACACAGACCTTTCTGTGACTTCCAAATTCATTATTTCACTTTCCTCTCATCCTCTGTGAAACCAAGAAGACTGACGGTGATATTACTTAGTTTTTTCTTAAGAGATGATGCAAACTTCAGAAAATGCTCCAAGTTAGAAGTCATTCATTTCAGAGATTCTCAGCCATACACAAAAGCTAAAGCCAAACTCCAAAAGGGACAAGTCGCACCTTCAGTGAAAGCTCCGGTCAAATCTTGTCTTTCCCAGCTTATCTGGACATAAACTGGAATTTTAAGCCACAGGCCAAGAATTAAAACTAGAGCTTCTGATTTACTTCTAATTTGATCTGTACCTAGTTATTTATGAAAATAAATTCACAGAAAAGTATGAATTCACTTCAGAATGGCCTCACACACACCACCATCTCAAATGCCTTTGAAATGCCCCCAGTTAAATCCAATCTGAAACTGATCTTCCTTGTTCTCGGACTTTTAAAACAAGGAATAATTTCTCATCTTATACATGGTTTCTTAATTTTTCAGTTTAGGTCACTTTTCTCCTTTTTCCTATATGAGGGCATTATTTCATTTTACACACACACACACACACACACACACACACACAGAAACACAAAGAGAATTAGGACTTCTTAAAGTGAAGCAAAAACAAGACGCCCTGCTACAATAAAGTAATCTTTACTTAACAAATCATGGACAAAGGAGAGTGCTAGGAAGTGGACAAATGGTGTTGTCATTGAAAAAGATAAGAGTGAACCGGAACTAGGCATCCCTGTGATTGGTCAGCACCTAGAGGGGCTCGGTAGGGGTCACCGCTGGCTGGTGAAGATCAGCGTGGGCTGAGTGACGCACAGTCCTCTCACCCACAGGACCGAGGCAGTGTAGACGCAGTATACCTGGTGGCAAAGGCCCGCTGGCAAATTTCTCTCTTGCACTAGAGCCTTGACAGGAGAATTCTCCCTGGAGACCAAGCTTCCTGGTCACCATCACTGATGTCCGGCGGGAGGCATGGAGAGTCAGGCTGAACAAACTGACAGGGGACACAGTCTGAGACTGTTACAGGGAAGAACAAACCTGATTCCATACTGGATTTGTTCTACTGCCTGTGCTTAGTCATGCAGGCTCTGCACCTTCCTAAAAGAATGTTGCCTGTAGCCTGAAATATACAGGAGAGCCTATTCTCAGGGCTCTGACCTTTAAGAGTCCATTCACATAGGGATAAAAAGTTGCAGAACAGAGAATAACATTTGTCTTGTTGGAGGTTTACAGGAACATCATGACATGACCTATGTGGACAGCTGCAAGAACAAAGGATTCCGACACTAAGAAGTTCTCAACACAACCTCGCCCCTCCCTCACCGAGCCTTTAAAAAGTGCTTTGCTGAAACCCTGTGAGAGTTCGGGCTTTTTGGGACACAAGCCACAAATCCTCTTACTTGGCCCTGCAATAAATCTTTCTCTGCTCCAAATTCTGACATTTCTGTATTGTTTGGCCTCACTGTGTGTCAGGCACATGAACTTGCATTCAGTAAGAAGACAAATGGGAAATATTGTTATATTAGGGTCCAAGAGGTTGGGGGGTTTAACTGAGAAAGAGGAAATTTATAGGGAATAAATGTACAATCTTGCACTTGAGTTCCCAAAAGAATCAGCTTTAAATTCCTAAATACATTTATTTGGTCCAGAATATTTTAGCATGTCTTCAAGGATGCAGCAATAAATAAAACCAGTAAGTGACCTTCATGGGGTGAGAGGGCAAGAGGCTAAATAAACCATGTAGGGTATTAAAAGATGGTCCGGGGGAAAGTGAAACAGGAGTTGGAGCAGCAATTTTAAGTGGGATTGGCCTCACTGAAATATTGACATTTGTGCAAAGAACTGAAGATTAGGGGGCAGCGCTGCAGCTACCTGGGGAAGAATCTTCCAGACTTAGGGAATGGTGAGGGGCTCAGGGGTGAGGGAGGAAAGTGCACAGACTTGGGGAGATCTGGCTTTATTCTAGGCGAATGGGGAATCTTTGGAGAGTTTCCAATATGGGGGTAACAAATTTGACATCAGCTTTGAAAAATCCTTGTGGTCTAAAGCAGCTCAGTGGAAATGGTGTTCCGCGGCTTCTGTAATAGACCTGTGACTTTGCAGAACCTTGATAAAAATCCAGCCCGACAGGGAGATGGCAAAGCCAGTGTGTGAGGGAGGGGCCTGCAGGGTGTGTGATCAGCTCGTACACAGTTCTCGGATTGACTGGCATCAAGGTGAAGCTTCCAGCAGCACCCATCTTCTGGTTTCAACCGGTCTAGGGTCCATGTGCTTGGGGTCAGCAGTTTTCATCGGGTGGGGGTCTGCTTCCTGTAACAACAGCTTAGGAATGTGTGTCAGGCTTTTGTCTGCATCTTTCAGGGAACTGGGAGTTCAGGGACTCTGCTGTGTGGCTGGTTTATAGACTAAATTGTTCCCAGTTTCCCGGCCCAAAAGCTACTCTTTGTTTCTCCATCCTCACGTGTCCTAATCAGTCACTCTGGAGCAGCCCTTTGAGACTCAGGGGAGGCCTGGGAGACTAAAGCAAAGACTTCTACTTCAAGGACAGGGTCTCAGGGCTTGCACTCGGCTTCAATTCCCCTTGTCTTTGATACTCCTCAGTCTTGAGGGGAGCAGGTTCAGGAGAAGAAAGGGAATAACCTTTTGCATAAGAGAGGTTAATCCTACAGTAGGCAGAGGAACTCGGTTTCAGGGGGATTCAGTTTCAAATTCATGTAAGAAGTGCTTTCAGCCACAGGGTGTCACATGAGGAAAACAGCATAGCTCAGGTCTGGCACCAGGTGGGTAGGTACCTAAGCAAAGAACAAAGAAGGAAGTCATGCCATTTGCAGCAACATGGATGGACCTAGAGATGATCATACTAAGCGAAGTAAGTCAGAAAGAGAAAGACAAACACCATGTGATATCACTTATACGTGGAATCTAAAATACAATACAAATCAACACATCTACGAAACAGAAAGAGACTCACAGACATGGAGAACAGACTTGTGGTTGCCAAGCGGGGGGCGGGGGAGGGAAGGATTGGGAGTTTGGGGTTAGCAGATGCAAACTATTATATAAAGAATGGATAAACAACAAGGCCCTACTGTAGAGAACAGGGAACTGTACTTAGTATCCTCAGAAAAACCATAATGAAAAAGAAACGGAAGAAGAGTATATATATGTAAAACTGATTCACTTTGCTATACAGAAGAAATTAACACAACATTGTAAATCAACAATACTTCTATACATTTTTTAAAATGTAATTTTAACTAAAAAAAAAAAAAAAAAAGAAAAGTGAGGGGCAGGGACGCATGGGGAAGGGAAGAAGGCTGGTGGATACTGAACACGGGAAAAGCTTCCGTACTGGTGGTTGGATTGTGTCCCCCCAAAGGGTATGTCCACATCCTAAGCCCCCAGACCTATAAATGCCACCTCATTTGGAAATAGGATCTTTGTAGATATAACCAAGTTAAGGATCTTGATATGAGAGCCTCCTGGATTCAGGTGGCACCTAAACCCACAGAATGGTTTCCCTGTAAGAGAAAGGATCAGCAGACTGCACACACAGACGCAGAGATGACACGGAGGGCAAGGCCACATGGAGACAGAGGCAGAGACTGAAGGAATGTGTCTCCAAGCCAAGGGATGCCAAGGACTGCCCATCCCTGCACCAGAACTAGGGCAAGGAAGCGTCCGTCCCCAGAGCCTCCAGAAAGACCCAACCCCGTTCTTGGACTTCCGGCCTCTAGAACCATGAGAAAAGACATTTCTGCTGTTTTAGCCTCCACGTCTGCGGTCATTTGTGATAGCAGCTCTAGGAAACAAACACAGCTTTTGTGTGGAAAAAGCAGCCTCCTGAGTTACGGTTTCCTTCCCATAAATCCGATTTTAGGCCCTGCTTCCCGACCCAGTCAAGCAGCTGGGAGGTCTCAGGCACCCCAGGCTCCCACTCACCACAGCTACCAGAGTCCCATCTACCTGAAAAGAGGAAACTTTTGTTTTGAAAAATTTTCCTTGAGGATTGCACACGAAAAGGTAGTCAGAATGAGAGAAAATAGATAAACTCCCTAAGGGCCCACACACCAGCTTCCCGAGGGAGGGAGAACCTTCTGTCCTAGAGACTGAGGCACTGGGTGAAGACAGGTATAAGGAAGACAATCAAAGAGCTGGGGTGGTGAGACAGGTGCAGAGGTGAGATGCAGGGAGAGATTTTGTAAGGGGAAGGAACAAATCTGACTCCACGTTGGATGGTTTCTTTTACTTTAACCTCTGTATTGTATTGCTTTTGCTTCCAATTAAGAATGTTGCCTATAGCCTGAAATATACGGGAGAGCCCATTCTCAAGGCTCTGACCTTTAAGTGTTTAACAGTTTTCCATTCATATGGAGATAAAAAGTTGTAGAATAGAGAATAACATTTGTCTTGTTGGAGGTTTACAGGAACCTGGTAACCTGGCCTACATGGGCAGCTGCAAGAACAAAGGATTCCACACCAAGAAGTCTGCAGCAACCAACACCCCCCACCCCCCACCTTGCCTTTAAAAGCGCTTTGCTGAACCCCTTTGGAGAGTGTGAGGCTTTTTAGAGCACGAGCCACAAGTTCTCCTCCCATAACCCTGCAATAAACCTTTCTCTGCTTTAAACTCTGATGTTTTGGTTCGTTTGGCCTCACAGTACATCAGGTACATGAACTTGCATTTGGTAACAAGACTACCTAAAAATTCATGCTGCAAAAAAGTGACAGTCCCTCAGACATAAGCCATCCTGGTTCTTGTAATAAAATTGCAAACTTAAAGAGGCATCATGGGAAACATATCAATTTGGAACTGTTTTTAGGATTTTTCAAGGGGATAAAGAGACTTTCATGGAACTCTATGAGAACAATTAGTTGAGGAGGTCTACAAAGTTCCTCATGAAGTTTCAAACCAGGGTTATTTTTATATTGTCTTACACAGAAACCCATTTTGTTTGTAATTTATGACTTCTGATTAGAATTATACCTGTTTGTCTCTCTGATCCTTCCTAATAGACTATAAGCTGCTTGATGCTGGGATTTGACTTAGCTGATCTTTGAAGCCAAGCAATAAGTAACATGAACCTTCCAAGGGCTGGGATAGCAACATGTATCTGCTGAGAGGTAGTTGCCAATCAGTAGATTAAGGTAGGTTACAGGACAGGAATAGAAATAGAAGAATTTGCATTGGGGGTTAGAGTAATAGAACACCAGGTCTGAAACCCAGAAAATCAGAAAGAGGTGGTATTAACAAAGGGATCCCAGAGTCAGGGAACAGAGCCAAGATCTGGGGGCTGGGGAGCAAGGATGGGCTGGGGATGGGGGATGACACTAAGTTCTAACTATTTCCTGTAAGAGCTCAGGCCAGAGAGCAGCTGGAAAACACCAAAGTTCCTGGATTCATCTCCTTCTAATTCTTTAAAACACATCAAGCTGTTATCATTTCCAGGCTTCTGTGCCTCTGCCCCTCGGCATTCTGCGGCTGCCTCTGAGCACGCTTCACGCCTGGAATTATCTGTTGGTTGGTTTACTTGTCTTCTGTCTGGCCTCCCCAGCTGCCCATCCCAGTGTGATCTGACCCCTCTTGTTCATCCTTGCATTTTAACACCTGAGTCTTGCCCAGAGGCGCCTCCAGTGAAAATACCGGTTTGCCAAACAAATAAACGTGGTCCATTTCACAGGCAAACCCCTGCATGCTTACCCTGACTAATGTCTTACCCGATACAAAAACCCACTTCCTTAATCATATTGAATTAGGGACGGAAAATAATACGATTATATATAAATCTAAAGACAAGATGGGAAAAATGCCTCCTGTAAGTTAAATGGGGTAAATAAAAGCGTAATCGTCAAGGTTTTTTTCTTTCCATGTAATTGTTAACTAACAATTCTGATCAACTACTTCAACATTAGCTAACAAGATCATTCAGAACCTTAGACAGCACCCCTCCTGAGCCAGGTGGGCTGGCGGGGGCTGCTCTCCTCCAGCAGAGTCTGCTTTCCCGGGGCCTTCCCAAAAGTTCATCAGGCTCCCATTGGTCAGAACAGCTCCCTCTGCCCTGCAAAACCTGCTCCCACCAGGAAATGCCAGAAGCGTGTGCTCCTTCCCTCATGGTACACAAAAAACAAAATCCTACCATACATTCCCATATTAAAGTAAAATAAGATTTGGTTTTATACCCACACAATTGCAAATACAAAACACGAGTCAGACTGTGAAAACGAGATTAACATACCTACTGAAATACACAGAACAGTTTAATCAGGAAAGTTACAAGCTCTATGGCATACAAATTGGCATCCATCATGAATACATGAATTTTTGGCTTTTTATATTACGTGCACGGGACTTATTTGCGGAGCAAGCTGGCAAACAGGAATGTAAACTAACAATACAAATAATAACAAATTGGAAACATCCCAAGCTGCCAGATACAGGAAGAAGGCACTGTTTTAACTTCCTAGAGCATGAAAAACTTACAGTGATAACAATTAATTCACAGCAAGGCAAGAGGGGAAGAAATAGCACACCAATGCAGAATAAATTAATATGAACTGTTTTCCATTTTCTGCAGACACTGAAGACCATCTTATCTCTGACCAGAGACATCTCTGTTTATGGCTTCCCCACATTTGGAAATACAAACACTACCAACCAAGCTATAAATTATTTATTAATTCACACAACTTTTCAAATTGAGACTAAACTAATTTATTCATTTTACAAAATCAGGTGTGAAGATATATTGTCCTTAGTTGATGGATTAAGAAATTAATATTTAAGTATACTATTTTATGTTATGGATGTAACCAACAGCGAAAGTAAAGATAGCATACAGCAGCATTAAAAGATAGTCATCTATCAAATAAAGCATCAATGAGCAAAGAGGATAAATCAAGAAACGACAATACAGTCATATATTACGTGGTGACATGGTAATAGCCACCAGAAAAATTAATTTCAAATTATTAAAATTTCAGCCCCCGAGGAGCAGAGGCAGCAGAGGCAGAGAAAGAGGAGAAGAGGAAAGTGACCTCATTGTTAGCGCTTCTGGACCAGATTCTCCACCCTTTTTCTTACTGAGTTATTTGCCTCTGACTTATTAACCGGTCGTTATTTGAAATATTCTGCTCACTCATCTTTTCTTGACATACATCTTCACCCCATCCGTGGCTCACCTTTTACCTTTATGGTATTTATCTGAAGCACAGAACTTTGTCAGTTTTAATATTTTCCTTCATGGTATATCTTTTCTTTACGCTTTTTGTCTTGTTTTACTTTTTAAATTCAGGTCTTTAATTCATATGGAATTTACTCTCAAGTTTTGTGTGAGGCAGGGTCTCCCATTGTTCTGTATCATTTTTTTGCGTGGATATCCCGCAGTACACATGGCTTTTATTGAAGAGTCGTCCATCCTTGTCCAGCCAATGTAAATAACATCATTTCTGAAATAAATCAGATCCAATATTCATGGGTGTGTGTCTGGGCTCTTTATTCTGTTCCACTGATCTATCTGATTTACCCTATACTAAAACCATACCGTTTTAATTACGGTGGCTTTATAATAAATCTCAATATCTGGTAGAGTGAGTCCTACTTGCTAGATCTACTTTGAAAATAGATTGGCTATTCATGGATCTTTTACTCTCCTGTATGAATTTTGGGAGCAGTTAATTAAGTTTCACAAAAAATCCCTCCAAGATTTTGATAGGAATTGTTCTTAAATCATAGGTTAATTTAGAAAGACTTCCATCTTTATGACACCAACCGTCCCTGGCTAGAATATGCTCTTTTCATTTCAACAGGATTTGTATGTTCTTCAATAAAGGTCTTATATACCTTTTATTAAATTTAGTCATAGTTTTTAATTAAATTTTTGAATTACAATTTTCAAATTGGTTTACGCTATTACACCTGAATGCCTTTTGTTTTGTAATTTGATCATATCTTCTTGTTGGTTCTAATAGTCTGGAGGTTTTCATGGATTTTCTATGTAGATAACCAAACAGTAAATAAATAGAGATAATTATGTTTTTTCCTTTCTAATTCCTCTGCTTGTAATTTACTCTTTTCTTGTCTAATTTCATTGCCTAGAGTCACCAGGACAAAATGAATAGGAGTGATGACAGCAGTCATTCCTGTATTGTTCCCTATTTAATTTCAAACATTTCAAAAATTTAATTTACCACATGCTATAGGTTTCTGGTAGATGATGCTTTAACAGGTAAAAGGAGTTCCTTTCTATCCTAATTTTTATATTATGAATTTGAATAAATGCTTTTGTAACATTTATTGAGAAAAATCATATTGCTTGCCATCTTTAATTTTTTAATGTTGGAAATTGATAGATTTAAAAAGTTAATCCAATCTTTCTTTCTGACATAAACTATATTTAAGTGATAATGCATTTAATATAAATTCCTACAATTTGCTATAATTTTTTTGGCCATCTGTGCTCATCAGTGAATATGGCTTATAATTTTTTTCCTCTACTTTCCTTCTCTAGTTTAGCTATTACATTAAACCAGATTAATAAAATAACTTGAGTAGTTTCCCCCTCTATTATTTTTTTTTACCATCTTTATTGGAGTATAACTGCTTTAAAATGGTGTGTTAGTTTCTGCTGTATAACAAAGTGAATCAGCTATACATATACATATATCCCCATATCTCCTTCCTCTTGCCTCTCTCTCCCACCCTCCCTATCCCACCCCTCTAGGTGGACACAAAGCACTGAGCTGATCTCCCTATGTTATGCAGCTGCTTCCCACTAGCTACCTATTTTACATTTGGTAGTGTATACATGTCCATGCCATTCTCTCACTTCATCCCAGCTTACACTTCCCCCTCCCCATGTCCTCAACTTCATTCTATACGTGTGTCTTTATTCCTGTCCTGCCCCTAGGTTGTTCAGAACCTTTTTTTTTCTTTTAGATTCCATATACATGTGTTAGCATATGGTATTTTTCTCTTTCTGACTTACTTCACTCTGTATGACAGTCTCTAGGTCCATCTACCTCACTACAAATAACTCAATTTCGTTTCTTTTTATGGCTGAGTAATATTTCATTGTATATATGTGCCACATCTTCTTTATCCATTCATCTGTCGATGGGCATTTAGGTTGCTTCCATGACCTGTATTGTAAACAGTGCTGCAATGAACATTGGGGTGCATGTGTCTTTTTGAATTATGGTTTTAAAATACGGTATATGCACAGGAGTGGGATTGCTGGGTCATATGGTAATTCTATTTTTAGTTTATTAAGGAACCTCCATAATGTTCTCCATAGTGGCTGTATCAATGTACATTGCCACCAACAGTGCAAGAGGGCTCCCTTTTCTCCACACCCTCTCCAGCATTTGTTGTTTCTAGATTTTCTGATGATGCCCATTCTAACCGGTGTGAGGTGATACCTCACTGTAGTTTTGATTTGCATTTCTCTAATAATTAGTGATGTTGAGCAGCTTTTCATGTGCCTCTTGGCCATCTGTATGTCTTCTTTGAAGAAATGTCTATTTAGGTCTTCTGCCCATTTTTGGATTGGGTTGTTTGTTTTTTTAATATTGAGCTGCATGAGCAGTTTATATATTTTGGAGATCAATCCTTTGTTCGTTGATTCGTTTGCAAATATTTCCTCCCATTCTGAGGGTTCTCTTTTCGTCTTGCTTGTAGTTTCCTTTGCTGTGCAAAAGCTTTTAAGTTTCATTAGGTCCCATTTGTTTATTTATTTATTTTTATTTCCATTACTCTAGGAGGTGGATCAAAAAAGATCTTGCTGTGATTTATGTCAAAGAGTGTTCTTCCTATGTTTTCCTCTAAGAGTTTTACAGTGTCCAGTCTTACATTTAGGTCTTTAATCCATTTTGAGTGTTTTTTGTATACAGTGTTAGGGAGTGCTCTATTTTCATTCTTTTACACGTACCTGTCCAGTTTTTTCAGCACCACTTACTGAAGAGACTGTCTTTTCTCCATTGTATATCCTTGCCTCCCTTGTCATAGATTAGTTGACCATAAGTGCGTGGGTTTATCTCTGGACTTTCTATCCTACTCCATTGATCTATATTTCTGTTTTTGTGCCAGTACCATATTGTCTTGATTACTGTAGCTTTGTAGTATAGTCTGAAGTCAAGGAGTCTGATTCCTCCAGCTCCATTTTTTTCCCTCAAGACTAGTTTGGCTATTCAGGGTCTTTTGTATCTCCATACAAACTTTAAAATTTTTTTGTTTTAGTTCTGTAAAAAATGCCAGTGGTAATTTGATAGGGATTGCATTGAATCTGTAGATTGCTTTGGGTAGTATAGTCATTTTCACAATACTGATTCTTCTGATCCAAGAAAACGGTATATCTCTCCATCTGTTTGTGTCATCTTTGATTTCTATCATCAGTGTCTTATAGTTTTCTGAGCACAGGTCTTTTACCTCCTTAGGTAGGTTTATTCCTAGGTATTTTATTCTTTTTGTTGCAGTGGTGAATGGGATTGTTTCCTTAATTTCTCTTTCTAATCTTTTGTTGTTAGTGTGTAGGAATGCAAGAGATTTCTGTGCATTAATTTTGTATCCTGCAACTTTACCAAATTCATTGATTAGCTCTAGTAGTTCTCTGGTGGCATCTTTAGGATTCTCTATGTATAGTATCATGTCATCTGCAAACAGTGACAGTTTTACTTCTTTTCCGATTTGGATTCATTTATTTCTTTTTCTTCTCTGATTGCCGTGGCTAGGACTTCCAAAACTATGTTGAATAATAGTGGCGAGAGTGGACATCCTTGTCTTGTCCCTGATCTTAGAGGAAATGCTTTCAGTTTTTCACCATTGAGAATGATGTTTGCAACGGGTTTGTCATATAGGGCCTTTATTATGTTAAGATAGGTTCCCTCTCTGCCCACTTTCTGGAGAGTTTTTATCATAAAAGGTGTTGAATTTTGTCAAAAGCTTTTTCTGCATCTGTTGAGATGATATATGGTTTTTATTATTCAATTTGTTAATATGGTGTATCACATTGATTGATTTGTGTATATTGAAGAATCCTTGCATCCCTGGGATAAATCCCACTTGATCATGGTGTATGATCCTTTTTATGTGCTGTTGGATTCTGTTTGCTAGTATTTTGTTGAGGACTTTTGCATGTATGTTCATCAGTAATATTGGCCTGTAGTTTTCTTTTTTTGTGACATCTTTGTCTGGATTTGGTAACAGGTTGATGGTGGCCTCGTAGAATGAGTTTGGGAGTGTTCCTCCCTCTGCTATATTTTGGAAGAGTTTGAGAAAGATAGGTGTTAGCTCTTCTCTAAATGTTTGATAGAATTCGCCTGTGAAGCCATCTGGTCCTGGGCTTGTTGTTTTCAGATGGAATGTCCTATAAATATCAATTAAGTCCATCTTGTTTAATGTGTAATTCAAAACCTGTGTTTCCTTATTTATTTTCATTTTGTATGATCTGTCCATTGCTGAAAGCGGGGTGTTAAAGTCCCCGACTATGATTGTGTTACTGTCGATTTCCCTTTTTATGGCTGTTAGCATTTGCCTTATGTATTGAGGTGTTCCTATGATGGGTACATAAATATATACAATTGTTATATCTTCTTCTTGGATTGGTCCCTTCATCATTATGTAGTGTCCTTCTTTGTCTCTTGTAATAGTCTTTATTTTAAAGTCATTTTGTCTGATATGAGAATTGCTACTCCAGCTTTCTTCTGATTTCCATTGGCATGGAATATCTTTTTCCATCCCCTCACTTTCATTCTGTATGTGTCTCTAGGTCTGAAGTGGGTCTCTTGTAGACAGCATATATATGGGTCTTGTTTCTGTATACATTCAGCCAGTCTATGTCTTTTGGTTGGAGCTTTTAATCCATTTACATTTAAGGTAATTATTGATATGTATGTTCTTATTACCATTTTCTTAATTGTTTTGGGTTTGTTATTGTAGGTCTTTTCCTCCTCTTGTGTTTCCTGCCTAGAGAAGTTCCTTTAGCATTTGTTGTAAAGCTGGTTTGGTGGTGCTGAATTCTCTTAACTTTTGCTTATCTGTAAAGGTTTTAATTTCTCTGTCAAATCTGAATGAGATCCTTGCTGGGTAGAGTAATCTTGGTTGTAGTTTTTTCCCTTTCATCACTATAAATATGTCCTGCCACTTCCTTCTGGCTTGGAGAGTTTCTTCTGAAAGGTCAGCTATTAACCTTATGCAGATTCCCTTGTATGTTATTTGTTGCTTTTCCCTTGCTGCTTTTAATATTTTTTCTTTGTATTTAATTTTTGATAGTTTGATTAATATGTGTCTTGGCGTGTTTCTCCTCAGATTTATCCTGAATGGCACTCTCTGTGCTTCCTGGACTTGATTGACTATTTCCTTTCCCATGTTAGGGAATTTTTCAACTATAATCTCTTCAAATATTTTCTCAGTCCCTTTCTTTTTCTCTTCTTCTTTTGGGACCCCTATAATTTGAATGTTGGTGTGTTTAATGTTGTCCCAGAGGTCTCTGAGACTGTCCTCAAGTCTTTTCCTTCTTTTTTCTTTATTCTGCTCTGAGGTAGTTATTTCCACTATTTTATCTTCCAGGTCACTTACCTGTTCTCCTGCCTCAGTTATTCTGCTATTGATTCCTTCTAGAGAATTTTAAATTTCATTTATTGTGTTGTTCTTCATTGTTTGTTTGCTCTTTAGTTCTTCTAGGTCCTTGTTAAACGTTTCTTGTATTTTCTCCATTCTATTTCCAAGATTTTGGATCATCTTTACTATCATTACTCTGAATTTCTTTTCAGGTAGACTGCCTATTTCCTCTTCATTTGTTTGGTCTGGTGGGTTTTTACCTTGCTCCTTCATCTGCTGTTTATTTCTCTGTCTTCTCATTTTGCTTAACTTACTGTGTTTGTGGTCTCCTTTTTGCAGGCTACAGGTTCGTAGTTCCCGTTGTTTCTGGTGTCTGCCCCCAGTGGATGAGGTTGGTTCAGTGGGTTGTGTAGGCTTCCTGGTGGAGGGGACTGGTGCCTGTGTTCTGGTGGGTGGGGCTGGATCTTGTCTTTCTGGTGGGTAGGGCCATGTCTGGTGGTGTCTTTCGGGGTGTCTGTGAACTTAGTATGATTTTAGGCAGCCTCTCTGCTAATAGGTGGGTTTGTGTTCCTGTCTTGCTAGTTGTTTGGCATGGGGCATCCAGCACTGGAGCTTGCTGGCTGTGGGGTGGAGCTGGGTTGAGACAGAGACTGAGACAGAGATCTCTGGGAGAGCTCTTGCTGACTGATATTATGTGGGGCTGGGCAGTCTCCGGTGGTGCAATATCCTGAAGTTGGCTCTCACACCTCAGAGGCTCAGGCCTGACACCAGGCCAGAGCACCAAGACCTTGTCAGCCACACGGTTCAGAAGAAAAGGGAGAAAAGAAAGAAAGAAAAAAAAAAAACTCTTAAAATTAAAAAAATAAAAATAAAAATAATAATAAAAAAAGAAGAGAGCAACCAAACCAATAAATAAATCCATCAATGATAAGAAGTGCTAAAAACTATACTAAGATAAACATAAAAATCAGAAACAAATCAGTCGCAGACAGCAAACCCCAAGTCTACAGTTGCTCCCAAAGTCCACAGCCTCAATTTTGGGATGATTCGTTGTCTATTCAGGTATCCCACAGATGCAGGGTGCATCAAGTTATTTGTGGGGATTTAATCCACTGCTCCTGAGGCTGCACAGAGAAATTTCCCTTTCTCTTCTTTGTTTGCACAGCTCCTGGGGTTCAGCTTTGGTTTTGGTCCCACCTCTGCATGTAGGTCACCCTCAGGCATCTGTTCCCGCCCAGATAGGACGGGGTTAAAGCAGCTGCTGACTGGGGGCTCTTGCCCATTCAGGCTGGGTGGAGGGAGGGATACAGCAGTTATAACTGGAATGCAGGGCGAGCCTGCATGACATTGCAACAGCCTGAGGTGCGCCATGTGTTCTCCCAGGGAACTTGTCCCTGGATCATGGGACCCTGGCAGTGGCATGCTGCACAGGCTCCCGGGGGTGTGTGGATAGAGACCTGTGCTTGCACACAGGATTCTTGGTGGCTGCAGCATAGTGTTAGCATTTCATGCCTGTCTCTGGGGTCTGAGCTGATAGCTGCGGCTTGCGCCAGTCTCTGGAGCTTGTTTAGGCGGTGCTCTGAATCCCCTCTCCTTGCGCACCTGGAAACAATGGTCTCTTGCCTCTTAGGCAGGTCCAGACATTTTCCCGGACTCCCGCCTGGCTAGCTGTGGTGCACTAGCCCCCTTCAGGCTGTGTTCATGCAGCCAACCCCAGTCCTCTCCCTGGGATCCGACCTC
Source organism: Balaenoptera acutorostrata (assembly GCF_949987535.1). Lineage (NCBI taxonomy): Eukaryota > Metazoa > Chordata > Mammalia > Artiodactyla > Balaenopteridae > Balaenoptera > Balaenoptera acutorostrata. The sequence continues at coordinate 31,753,092 of NC_080066.1, read as the reverse complement.
CGAAGCCAGAGCCTCAGCTCCCAGACCCCTCCCGCCCCCACGGGTGAGCAGACAAGCCTTTCAGGCTGGTGAGTGCTGGTCAGCAGCGATCCTCTGTGCGGGAATCTCTCAGCTTTGCCCTCCACACCCCTGTTGCTGTGCTCTCCTCCGTGGCTCTGAAGCTTCCCCCCCCATCCCCCATCTCTGCCAGTGAAGGGGCTTCCTAGTGTGTGGAAACCTTTCCTCCTTCACAGCTCCCTCCCAGTGGTGCAGGTCCCATCCCTATTATTCTGTCTCTGATTTTCCTTTTTTCTTTTGCTCTACCCAGGTACGTGGGGAGTTTCTTGCCTTTTGGGAAGTCTGAGGTCTTCTGCCAGCATTCAGTAGGTGTTCTGTAGGAGCTGTTCCACATGTAGATGTATTTTTGATGTATCCGTGGGGAAGAAGGTGATCTCCACGTCTTACTCCTCTGCCGTCTTGAAGGTCCCCCCCACCGCAAGTTTTATATATCTATTCTTTTTCAGATTCTTTTCCCTTATACGTTATTACAGAATATTGAGTATAGTTCCCTGTGCTATACAGTAGGTCCTTGTTGGTTATCCATTTTGTATATAGTAGTGTGTATTTGTTAATCCCATAGCATTTTTTAAGTATTAAAAATATATCATTTAGTCCCCTCATTTACAAAAACGGCAAAAAGAAAAAAAAAAGAAAAAGAGTCTCCTGCGGATTGATGCATTTGCTGGTGTGGGTACTTCAGAAAAAAAGATGAGACGAAACACTGCCCGCAAAAGAAAACAGGTCACAAAGAGCACAGGCACATCGGCCATGAGCTCCCAGTACCTGCCAGGTGCTGAGAGGTGCCCCGGAAGGGTCCTGTCTGCAGAGGCTGTTTGTCTGTACGTGTCTGTATGTAAGCACGTGTGTGTGTATGTGTGTGGTTATGCACTGTGCATGCATGTGTATATATCAGTATGTATGGGAATGTGTGTGTTATGTGTATGTATGTACGTTTCTGCACGTGAGGGTGTATAGATGTAAACAAGTGATGCCCACAGCACTGACCATTATATGCTCCCCAGAGCCAGTACCTCGTTTAGTTGTTACAACAACCCTTGTAAACTAAATACCATGGCCACAGTGCAGTCACTGGTCTTTGAGGCAGGTTCTGTCATTTTCTGTATCACACAGGTGAGTGAACTGAGCCTCATGGGGATGGAGTCACTCATCCAAGGCAGGAGCTCTTAGGATCCTGATGTTATTGGTGGGGAGACTGGGGTGTAGAGGTTCAGAGATTTGCTGAAGATCATACAGTGAATAAGAAACGGAGCCTGTGCTCTTAACCACATTATTATGCTTCCCAGTAAGTAAAGATCACCTTCCTTTCAGGAATGTAATAAAAAGACACACATACGTGTATTACATACACACATAAATAAGACCTTTCTATCATAAGGGAATGGGGGTGTGTTTAGGACATCAGGGGGAAAAGGGCTAACTTTAAAATAAATATTATGATGAAATCAGAAGAAATCCTTGGGAATTTTCTATATGTATTTCCCAGTGATAAAGGGACATTGCCTCTATGAAACAGGAGCAGACTGCAATGATAGGAAAGGAAGGGATGAGAATAGCTGGTGACCAGAAGGAAACACATCAAGATAAGAGGCTGCACAGAAAAAGAGATATACCAAGTGAAAATCTGCACTGAAAATAGTAAAGAGCAAGCTGGATATGGAAAAGGAAAATCAAAATTGTTAAAAATATTTAAAACATTTGCTGTAGAGTAGCATTTAAATTTCTTTCCAATTTTGCTAGATTTTTCTGCTTGTGCTCCAGACCCACTGTGCACCCTTTACTGCTGCCTGGGGGGTGATCTTGATGGGTTGCCAGGACTGGGTTCCCCTTTTCTCCAGGGGGGTTCAGACAGAGAGGCACTGAGGGGAGGCGGGTGGGGAGGGGAGACAGGTGAGATTCTCATTCCCTCTGCTGGACCACGTGACCTGGCAGTGCCCGCCTTCTACCCAAGGCCACGCCTCTCCTCAGGGGGTCCTTTCCTAGGAACTCCCTGCTCTCTCCAGGCCCCAGTGCCTGCCCTCCCTCTGCCCTACAGGCCTAGGGGCTGGTGCTGGCCCTAAGGCCTCTCCTTCCCCTGCTGGCTTCTTTCAGCCCTGCCCTCCCCTTTGTAAACAGTCTCCTTTTTAAACATTACCTACTCTGATTACAGGCAGATCCCCTTTTATTGTACTTCGCAGATACTGCGTTTTGTACAAATTGAAGGTCCGAGGCAACCCTGTGTCGAGCAAGTCCACTGGCACCATTTTTCCAACAACATTTGCTCTCTTCATGTCTCTGTGTCACATTTTGGTAATTCTCACAATATTTCAAAACTTTTCACTCTTATTATACTTGTTCTGATGGTCTGTGATCAGTGATCTTTGATTCTACTAGTGCAAAAAGATGACGACTCACTGAAGAGTCAGATGATTGTGAGCCTTTTTTAACAATAAAGTATTTTTTAATTAAGGTATGTACGTTGTTTTCTTTAGACATAATGCTATTGCACACTTAGACTACGGTATAATGTAAACGCGTAACTTTTATATGCACTGGGAAACAAAAAAAAATTGTGTGATTTGCTTTACTGCAATATTCGATTTATTACAGTGGCCTGGAACCAAACCCATACTATCTCCTAGGCCTGCCTGTATGTGATCTGTTTCCTTCTGGACCCTCAAGGATGCAGAGGATGTAGAGCTCCAGGCATCCCCAGGAGCGAGTCCCTTATCTGTTTTATAAACTGTGGTTCTGGATAATAATTTGGGTTTTTTAAGAGTTCCACTTGCTTAAAAAATAAAGTTTAAAAACAACTGATGAAGCTAAACTTGAGAATGCAAAAAAAAAAAAAAAGGGGATAGACATGAAAATAAAAAGAAAAAAATGACCAATAATACGTTTCCAGAGAAGACCTGAAAACAAATAAACAAATAATCCTGTTCTCATTACAGAATGAAACTCACATTGGCTTCAGAACTTTCCTCAAATTACTAATGCCAGAAAAAATGGTTACTCGGGAATTCTGCATCAAGCCCAACCGCTCTTGTGTGGGAAGGAACAGATGGCTACTTTGGCTGACACATGTTCTGAGGAATATATATCCCTGTGTACCCAACCTAAAGAGATGGACAAAAATTCGGAGAACAGGCTGAAGTCAGTCCTCAGATGATCAACAGGGGAGTGAAACCACTAGGGAAATAAATAAGGGAAGGATACACAGCCCGAGCTCTAAATATAAAATGGAAATGTGAAGAGGGTCTTAGATGCACAGAATCAAAAATGCTAACATTCATCTTCTGCAAGGAGAAAATTTTATAATCCACTTCTTTGGTAGGTATAACTTACCTACACTGAAATATTCTCTAGTTCCCCTTGGTAGTGTGTGGGGCGCTAGGGGTGCCCTGGGCCAGGTGCGGAGTCTGCAGGCCAGGCATCTGCAGAGGCTCGTGGGCAGGCCTCCCGATGGGGTGCCCCTGATGCCCTCTGAGAGCCCTGGCTCTGTTCTCCCAGCCCCCACCCCCTCCCAGGTTGCACAGGACCCCTCAGTATTCTGACTGGGCCAGAATGAAGGGGGCCTCTTTGGCAGCATCCCCCATGGCTGGGGGAGCTGGTGGCTCACCCGCACGCTCCACTTTCCCTTGGGGGAGACAGCGTGGGCTGAGAAGGTTCTCTGGGCCCTGAGCCCTGCTGCCTTGGGGGAGGGGTGGAGCAGGTAAAGGGAACCTGGTCCTCTTATGGTCTTCAGTGCATCCCATCTCAGATAGCGTTTGCTCCAACAGTGTCCTGGGACTTCTCTGCTGGAGTCCCAGAACTTCACAAAGGTACTCTCTTCCGTGGGCGACTGTCAAAAATTGGTGTTCTTTAGGGGAAAGATGGTAGAAAACCCCTATTCTGCCCTACTGATGATGTCATCCCAGGAAGGACTTCTTAATGAAAGATACCCACACCCATGCACAAAAATTAACCATAGTGAAAGGGATTGATAAGGAAAGGTGACCGTAAAAAAAGTGAGATGGTAAGTCAGAACCTGGAAAGGGATATTTTCACATGTTTAAAGAAGAAACAACCTCCAAAAGATGTACTATAAAGAACTTCTATGAATAGTAAGAAAAAGATTAAACAATAAAAATGGGTAAAGCAGATTAAACTCACATACTATGGAACAGGAACCGCAATGGCCAGTAAAGACTAAAAGTTGGCCAGTTTCATCAGGAATAAGATAAATGCAAACTGAGACCATGAAGACTCTGTTACACCCACCAGATCAGCAAACTTAACATCAGGCCCTATGATGTTCTAGAACAAATGTGGAACACTGCTGAACATCGACATTATAGAAATGCTTTGGGAAAACCATTTGACGTTATTCCATAAAAATGAAAATATGCGTCCTGGTGACCACTGATTCTAGGCTCTTACACCAGTGGAACCCTCACCCACGTACACAAGGAGACTGGTATTAAAACATTCACAGAAGCTCTGTTCATAATAGCAGAAAAGTTATATAAATGCCCACTTGTCCACTAAAGGAGAACAGGCAAATACACTGTGATATATCAATCATATATTCACATGATGGAATACTGTACCATTAAATATAAAGATAATTCATCTAGAGCTACATGCACAAACATGGATGAACCCACAACTGCATGAATGAAAAAAAGCGAGACATAGAGGAATACAGGTTGTGATTCCATCTATGTAATGTTCAAAAACAAGCAAAAATAATGCATTATTTAGGGACACGCTCATCTGTGGCAAAAGAATGATGAACGTGAAATCCCTGCTCTGAAGAGAAGCAGGAGATGAGACAGGGAAGAGTCCAGAGGGAGGCCCCAGCCTGGGTGACTCACATTTCTTATGTTGGTTTCAAAGTTATGCTTCACAACTTTACACACATTCCACTGTATGTGTCATATATTCATGTTTAATAACATTTTATTTTAATAAATATTTCATCATTTAAAATTGAAAAAAGAGCTATGTTTTAAATGCAACTGTATCAAATAAAAAACTAGCTGCCTACCTTTTAAATATCTGCATAAAGTAAAGCACACTGAAAGCAGTGTTTTTAGAAAAAACACAGCATAAAAATCAGAAGTGCCAATAAACACGTAAAAACAGAAAGATAAAAAGAATAACAGGGCTTCCCTGGTGGTGCAGTGGTTGAGAATCTGCCTGCCAATGCAGGGGACACGGGTTCGAGCCTTGGTCTGGGAAGATCCCACATGCCATGGAGCAACTGGGCCCGTGAGCCACAACTACTGAGCCTGCGCGTCTGGAGTCTGTGCTCCGCAACAAGAGAGGCTGCGATAGTGAGAGGCCACGCACCGCGATGAAGAGTGGCCCCCGCTTGCCACAACTAGAGAAAGCCCTTGCACAGAAACGAAGACCCAATGCAGTCATAAATAAATAAAAATAAATAAATTTAAAAAAATAAAATTAAAAAAGCTTAAAAAAAAAAGAATAACAAATACTTCACAAATAAATAAAAGATTTCACAATAAGTAATTACCCTAGTTTAAGCAGATTGATTTGCATGAGAGTCATACCTAAAAAAATAGAGAAATTAAAGTAAAAATGATAGGTAAAGATTCAGGCAAATTTGAACAAAAGGAAAATAAGGTTGGTGCTGTAGTTTTAGATGAAGCAGAATTCACAACAATAAAACATTAAATTGGGACAAGACCACTTTATATTAGTAAATGCTGCGATCCGCGAATAATGAACACTAGTGTATTTAAGAATATAAAATCCAAACGGAGCAAAAAGTGATGGAAATAAGAGGCTGAGAGAAATAGAGCTGTAGTGGAGGATATTCATGCGGATCATGAAGCAAAAAGCTGTTTGTAGAAAAAGATGAGATGAACCTGACAGTGGTTGGGTGGGCTGGGTGGGGTGGGGGCAGAGCCCTGCGGTGTTTTTCAGTCCTGTCCCTGCATTTTCCAGTTTTCTATAGCAGGGCGGGGCCAGGGGGCACTGCCTCGACCTGTGTTTGGAGATGACACCACACATATAAGAAAGGCAGATAATTTCTTCCTTCCTCCTAAAGTCAATCTGCAAATAATCAATGCAACTGATTTTTAAAAACTTCTGATAGTCATTAGCTAACACTGCCTATATAGTGCTATTTGAAATCAACTTCAATCCATTTTTCCACCAATTGTTGAACCACACAAAGTGAAGAGCAAAACAAATTTGAAACCTCTGAGTTTTCTTTTCATTCCCAATCAGAATCTTTGTATTTTAATACAAATTGAAACCTATAGTGATTTGATTCAATGTACATAAAAATCAGGGTAAAACATGGATGTTCCAGTTATTACCATCACTTACTCTACAGCATAAAATTATTCAGGGATCAGAGATAAAGCCCATGAGTAATATTCTTCATTAAAAGAGGTTGGACATTTGAAAGAAAATCTGATAACTAATAGCCTATAAGTAACAATTTTTTAAAGCTGGGTAAGTAGAGACAGTTCCTCAGAATTGCATATTAAATTCACTTTCAATTACTATGGTTCAGCATTTTATTCTTATGATTTGTATGCTTGGTAATACTTTTAAAATTAACTGTGCTGCACACAGACACACCACATACATCTCAGCCATAATAATTTTTCTAATGCTATATCTTTATAACAGTAATTGCCTTCTTTCTGAAAGAATATGCATTTGGAATCTGGTGACACTTCATTTATTACTTTTCTTATATTAGAGCTACCTCAGCATATTAGACTTTTTTATTCCCTTAACGACTTTTTTCTATTAGGAGACCGTGAAGACCCCGGGGAAAAGGAAGTCCATTAGGGGAAGGAGACACTTTAGAGGCGCAGGAATATCTAAGGTGGACATCAGACAGTTCCTGTCAAGAAGGGACTGGACAGGACATCCTCCATTTCCTGTGAACTACAGACGCTTTTGACATACCTCTATAAACAGAAGTCTCATCACTAATACGGTGAGTAAAGTCACCAACACAGCAATTAAGCACAAGAAGGATGTTGCCGGCCACTGCACCTGCCCCCCCTCAGCTGGGGAGTCACCCTGTCCCCCAGACCACCCTGCTTAAACCACTTGGACCAGGAGACAGAAGGTCCTCTGGCCCCAACACCAGACTCTCTTTTCCAGACCATAAGCATCAGACGATGAGGCCAGCAATGGGGCAAAGTGAGCGTCCAGGAGTCCTTTACTGAAGTACCAGCAGGAAGCACTCTAAGAAGCTGCTCCAGGGACCCGCAGGGCTGCTCGGGGAAGTCACCATCTCCTGATGCTGGAAATGTTCCCACACAGGCCAGAGACAACGTGAAAGGGAGAGAGAAGTGCCGTCCCTTTCTCCCCAAAGCTTCTATGGTGGGATTGACTCCTGGACCCTTGGACCTTGTACTTTTCTTGCTTCTTGGATTTTGTTTACGTTATTGCGCTGGCCGGCAAGGACCCCACTCTCTGATCCACCTACCCAAACTCCACCCATTCGACACCTACGCTGAGTCGCATCCTCACTGTAAGATGAATCAGTCTTTCCCCACCTCAGCCCTTGTGGAAGTAGCAGGACATGAGGAAAAGAGCAGACCCTTTGAAAGCAAACAGCCCTGGATTTCTCCATCCCAGCTTCTGAGAGGACTACCCCTGTGACTGCGGCCAAGCACGCATCGCTGTGGAAGGGATGCTCTGTTCGTCGCTGGTCACAGTGAGCACCCATTCTGCACGGCTGCCGTGCCTGGATGCACAAAAAGGGCTGGGAGGCACCATCTTCCTTTCATCTTTCTAAACAAACTTCATATACAATCATTCCTTAATTTACTAAGTTCTAACTTGCAACTATTCCCTATTATATTAATATTTTATTGCTATTTCTATTTTTCCAACTCCTATCAAGTCCTCATCTAGACTAAACTTTTTTTTGATTAACTTTTTTTTTACTGGAATATAGTTGATTTACAATGTTGTGTTAGTTTCAGGTGTACAGCAAAGTGAGTCAGTTATACATACATATGTATCCACTCTTTTTTAGATTCTATTCCCATAGAGGTCATTACAGAGTATTGAATAGAGTTCCCTGTGCTATTCAGTAGGTCCTTATTAGTTATCTATTCTATATATAGAAGGCAAGACCATCACCTTGTGCTTCTTTGTGTCCAACTCCTCACACAGTCTCCATGTCTTGCATGACGTATTTTAGTGCAACCACAGGCTCTAAGCCTCATCGGTTGATGGTTCTGAAACCTACTGTGTGCTGACCATGTCCTTTATGTGTCCAGGCAGACACAATAAGGAACTGGCTACAAGTCAGAATCAGCCCAAGGTTACACATACAAAGGTCATCTACTTAAGGGCACCAGGAGATACGTAACCAAGCCTCAGCAGCGGAGCAAACTCTGCTCTTCTGGAAACATCTATAAAGGTGCCCACAACTGGAGCTACTAAGGGGTTTATCATAATCAAGACATTGACCATGGACTGAGGGTCCAGCTTTCTACAACTCCCCTCACGGCACATTAACCAATGGACATGGGTTACAAGTACACCACCCAAGCCGTAGGTAAAGATACACATAGAAAGTGTCTAGGACTCCATCCAAGGCAGGCACGGGGACACCTGCTGATGGTGGCCCGCCCTCCACGAGGTCCTGAGCTCCCCAAGACAGCCCGTGTCCTCAGCGCCCTTCCAACAGACCTTGCCGCTCTCTGGTCTCTGCCCTCTTGGGAGAGAATAACATTCCCCAGGCTGGGCTACAGAACAATTCACTCTTTCTGAGAAGATTCTCAACAGTCATTCGGAGGTAACAACCAGGGAAAAGCCTATTTAAATTGTTTCCAGGTGCAATTCGATGCATTTAATTCATTATGCTTTCAAGCACACAACTACCTTACCAGGTATCTCTGTCTACCTTGTTTTTTTTTTTTTTTTTTTTTTAATAGGGAGCATTTTCTTTTTTCAAATTTTATTTATTTATTTTATTTATGGCTGTGTTGGGTCTTCGTTTCTGTGCGAGGGCTTTCTCTAGTTGTGGCAAGTGGGAGCCACTCTTCATCGCGATACGCGGGCCTCTCACTATCGCGGCCTCTCTTGCTGCGGAGCACAGGCTCCAGACGCGCAGGCTCAGTAATTGTGGCTCACGGGCCCAGTTGCTCCGCGGCATGTGGGATCTTCCCAGACCAGGACTCGAACCCGTGTGCCCTGCATTGGCAGGCAGATTCTCAACCACTGCGCCACCAGGGAAGCCCTGTCTACCTTGTTTTTAATCTTCCTGTCCAAGCTCATGATCTCTTGCAAAAAGCAAGTTTTATTACATTTTCATTTAAGAATGTGTCTGATGCATTTCTCCAAAGAAGACATACAGATGTCCAAGAGGCACATGAAAAGATGCTCATAATTGCTGATTACTAGAGAAATGCAAATCAAACTACACACCGGTCAGAATGGCCATCATTAAAAAGTCTACAAATAACAAATGCTGGAGAGGGTGTGGAGAAAAGGGAACCCTCCTACACTGTTGGTGGGAATGTAAGTTGGTGCAGCCACTATGGAAAAATTATGGTGGTTCCTTAAAAAACAAAAAATAGAGCTACCATATAATCCAGCAATCCCACTCCTGGGCATATATCTGGACAAAACTATAATTTGAAAAGATACACATACCCAAATGTTCATAGCAGCACTATTCACAATAGCCAAGACATGGAAGCAACCTAAGTGTCCATCACAGATGAATGAATAAAGAAGATGTGGTATATATACATAATGGAATACTACTAAGCCATAAAAAAGAATGCCATTTGCAGCTACATGGATGGACCTAGAGATTATCATACTAAGCAAAGTAAGTCAGAAAGAGAAAGACAAATACCATATGATGTCAATTGTATGTGGAATCTAAAATATGACACAAATGAATCTATCTACAAAACAGAAACAGACTCACAGACATACAGAAAAGACTTGTGCTTGCCAAGGGGAAGGGGGGTGGGGAGAGAAGGATTGGGAGTTTGGGATTAGCAGATGAAAACTATTATGTATAGGATGGATAAACAACAAGGTCCTACTGTATAGCACAGGGAACTATATTCAATATCCTGTAATAAACCATAATGGAAAAGAAACAAAGAATGTGTCTGATGGATCAAAATAAAGGAATTTATACTGAGAAGTGATTTAAGCAAATATCAACAAATGTCATGTTGTAATAAAAATGAGTATTTTTTCAATGACCATTTCTAATTTCACTTGGCCTTGAGTGGTTTCATTATGCTATAATTTAATTAGTCCATTTCAGTCTCAATTTTCTGGTTAGACTTATGTTCCCCTGATTAAATTTAGTACTATTAGTAAATTTAAAGACAAGTGTATTAGTCTATTTTCATAATTAAGATAGGGGGTTTTAGATACTTCAGCTGCTGTATTAGCAGAGTAAAATATTGCCTTATAAATATGGGTATACCCTAATTCCTTCTCGTCCTCAGCACTAACAAATGAAGCATTCATCTTTAATGTGATCAAGCAAAATACATTCTCTTGAATGTATTCAAGAGGTCATGATCTTGACTGTGAGAAACCCCCATAGTGGATTTATAATGAATTTTCTGAATAAATAATGACTGCAAATACATTTACATTAAACATATTAACCTTTAAGTCACCTAAATTTTTAAATAGCGTATTAAAGTTATATTTGTGCTCAATTCAACGGGCTTGAAAGAAAGCCCTACAGGTTTCCTACATCTCATATTAAAGGTTAAAGTGACTCATACATTTTTTTCCACAAAATATGGCCAAACATACAAATCTGAAGTGAGACCAGGACTGAATTTCTGATGTGCACAGCAGGAAACATTTTTGCTAGTACAAAGATTCAAAAACACTTAAAAAAAGAAGTTGATATATGCAGCATAAGATTTTAAGCTTCCTTACATTGGACAATGATCGCCATAGCAATGAAGAGAGAGAAAAACCCTCATCCAGGCTGAAGTTTGTTCATCATTCACTTCCAGTTCCTTGGCTTTTGCATGTGTCATTAAATATTGCAGTTGAAAAAAACAAAAAAATAGAATCCAAGCAGAATGGAAAGGCAATCAAAAAAGGCAATTTTTCTTTTTCATCAGTTGCCTGAAGGCGTCCAACAAAATAGACATTATGGTAAGAATCAGTGATTTACACCTGAGTATAAATATATAGGGCTGGTTCCTCTAAACTTGGAACTAACTATCAGACCCCTATTACTATCACTTCTGGTCTGGCTCCAGTGAATTAGGTTCCAATGGACAGGAGACGTTCTGGCCAGTGCACAGCAGAGTCGGGAGCTCAGTAAGGCTCCTGGCGCCACACACCGGACTCTCCAGGGCTAGAAGCCTCCCTGCAGCTGAAGAAGCTCCCAAACACCTGCTGGAATGAATGCAAAACTAGGGAAGCCCCCATTTGGAGAAAACAAAATATGAAAGAACAAAAAAGTCCTCTATTTGGCAGCTTCTAATGGAAAGGAAACCATGAAATAATGAACTGGACGTGAGAGTGTTTTATTTGGTCTGATCGCAAGTGCAGTGAGTCTCCATCTGAGGTGTTAATAAGGAAGCTGGACAACGCCTCAGTCAGTAAAGAAGGAGGTTTGTTGTTGTTGAATTTAAAGGACTCGAGGAAGGCGGCAGCCCAGCGAGGAGGGCAGAGCCCATGGGCCAGGCGGCTTGAGCTGGTGTCACTCGCTGTGGATGCCCCACACTGTCCCGGGACCCATCCCTCCTCCTGGTGTAAGGCGGGATGACAACAGAGGTGCCCCCGGCATCAGGAGAACGTCGGGGCAAGAACACTTGGAAAGGGCCAGGCACATGGTGTGTTCTACATCCACGCGTGTCAGTATGGAAGCCAAACGGACATGATGCAATGGACCTGGAGCAATGGTTTTCCACGTGCCTCGGGGGGTTCAGCAGGATGGAGAAGCTCCAGAAGCTCAGAAACACATCGCCTGGGTGACAGCTGAGCGCTGCCACTGACCAGCTGCACAACCCTGAGCATGACTAACCCTGGCAGCGCTCACATCACAGAGCGGCACTTAGAAGAGGGTCTGGACCACGGAGGGTGATGGATGAGTGTCAGCAATCATGGCTGTGATCATCATCAGCATCACCATCTGTCAGGGACATGCACGGCCTGAGACACTGCTGACCTTCACCATGGACACTGCAGATGGAGACAGAGGGAGGGAAGGCAGCTTCACCTGGAGGAATAAAGTCAGGTGCGCCTTCCCCAGCTGCTCACCTCCCCAGCAGCCTGCACCAGATCCTGCCCGTCCACCTGGAGCTCCCCTTTCACAGATCCCGAAGATGGCCTTGGCCTTGTGGGGCAGGCCCAGCCGGGCGGGGGAGTAGGAACTGCTGCCCACCCCAAACAAGAAGACAGGAGACACCCAGCAACCAGCCACCAACTACCTCCGCTTGTCCAAATTCTTCTGTAAGTATGAACAGGAAACCAAAGATGCCACACGTCTGAGGAACACTAATATCATGAATAAGGACCTAGAGGAGTCGAGACCAACTGGCCAGTGGGGGGAGCTGAGAACACGGGGAGGCAGGAAACCTGATGAACAAAATTCTAATTAATATTAGGAGGCGACGGCACCCCTAGAGCGCATGCTTCCTAAACTGTGAGCACAGAGCTGAGAAAAAGCAGCAATTAGAGAACAACAGAGGATTCTTTGAAAGCAACACAGGTGTCGTCAAAATGAAAAATTCAGCAGGTGGGTCAAGCAGTAGCATGGATATGGCTGAGGCCCAAATTAGTCATCTAGAAAATAAAACAAGAAATATCCCAGCCAAGCACAGAAAAAGAACGTGTTAGAAAATGTTAAGAATTCTATGGCATCAGTTTACCTGCCTGCAGCAGGTAGAATATCCTTTTACCTACTCTGAGTAGCATAAACTCGAGAAGGCTGAGAAATACACAGGAGAGATATAATCAATAATTAATGAAAGAAATTCCCCTGGAAAACTTTTCTTGAAATATCCAATAGACAAACAATTAGCTCTAGTACAACACTTCACTATGGTATGTTGTAACCGGATATAAAATCAACACACTTTCCAGAAATTATAACAGAAAACATATTCCCATCTCTCAACATTATAGATGTAATTTTCCTAGAATGCAATCACAATCAAACTCAAATCATTATCAGCTGAGAACTTTACAAACTGATTTTAAAATTTACTGAAGAGAAAATGCACAGAAGTAGCCAAAAAAATTATGAAAAAAATCACAGAGCAATTTATTATAAAGCTAGACTAATTAAAACATTGTAGTATTGGCTTAGAAATGGACCAACAGATTCATGAAATAGGGATTAATAAACACACCCATGTCCATAGCAGTGGGGAGGGGACACTTCAAATGTGAGGAGAAATATTGAACATTCAAAAAATGGTGTTGGGGCTTCCCTGGTGGTGCAGTGGTTGAGAATCTGCCTGCCAATGCAGGGGACACGGGTTCGAGCCCTGGTCTGGGAAGATCCCACATGCCTCGGAGCAACTAGGCCCATGAGCCACAATTACTGAGCCTGCGCGTCTGGAGCCTATGCTCCGCAGCAAGAGAGGCTGCGATAGTGAGAGGCCCGCGCACTGTGATCAAGAGTGGTCCCCACTTGCCACAACTAGAGAAAGCCCTCGCACAGAAATGAAGACCCAACACAGCCATAAATAAATAAATAAATAAACAAATAAAATTTTTTTAAAAATGGTGTTGGAGACTTAGCTGGCTGTCCATTTGGAAAATAAAAAGTTAGAGCCTTACTTCATACTATAGATCAAAGTAAGTTTGGGATCAATTACCTAAACATAAAAAGCAAAGCCATAAATGTTTTAGAAATACACAGGAAAATAATTTCAGAACTGTGGGGCAAGAGGGACCTTTTAAAATAAGAAAAAAACCCAGAAGCCCCATAAGAAAAAAAGCCAACAGATTTTGCAAATCAAAAAGCTAACAATTCTGTATTTTTTTTAAAAAGGCATTTCATCAAAAATTAAAAGACAAAGACAAACAACAGACTGGGATAAAATATTAGTCACCTAAAATGGAAAATAATTACTATATTAAGAAATCCCACAAATTAATGAAAAACCGTCTTACAGAAAAATAGACAAAAGATGTAAACAAGCACGTCACAGAAAGATTCAAACGGGCAATGAAATCTTGTTATTTGTTTCCTTTCTGTCTCATCTGTTCATTGTCTAATTTTTCCTTTATTTTCTGTCTTCTTTTGGATGAACTGGGTATTTTTTATGACTCCATTTTATTTCCTTTGTTAGCTCATTAGCCAAGTCTTAAAAAAAATTTTTTTTAATGTTGGTGGTTGTGTTTGGGCTTATAGTATATATATTCACCTTATCACAGCTCACCACAGAGAGCTTAAGAGCCTTACACTGTATACTTCTATCTTCATGCATTTACACTATTTTTTCCATATATATATTATAAATTCCATAATATCTTGGTGTGCTTTTCTTCATACTTCCTGTTCTTTGTGCACATTGAGCTTCTCAGATCTGTGGGCTCATAGTTTTATCCAATTTTGAAAAAACATTTCAGTATTGTTTCCTCAAATAGTTTTTTCCTGTCCATCCCCACTATTTTAGGTACCCATTCCACAGATATGAGGCTTCTTGAAATTTCCCCACACAGCTCACTAATGATTTTTCCATTTTTTACAAAATTCTTTTTTCTCTGTGTCCTACATTTTGGAATAATTTCTAGTGCAACGCCTTCGAGTTCACTAATCCTTTCTTATCTCTGATCTAATCTGTTGTTAATCTTGTCCAATGAATTTTTTCTCCCACTGTAGTTCAGTAGACGTTCAACTAGTCTTTTTTATACTGTCTCTACTTTTAAACATCTGCAATACAGTTATAACAACTGTTTTAATATCTTTGTCATCTATTTCTAACATCCAGGTCAGTTTTGTATCGGTTTTAATTTGTTTATTTTTCTCATCATGTCAGGTTGCATTTTCCTGTTTCTCTGCATGCCTAGTAATCTGATTATGCATGTTGTCTCGGGTGGATACTTTTGTATTCCTATGAACATTCTTGAACTTTGCTCTGGGACATGTATAAATTACTTGGAAATGGTTTGATTCTTTTGGATGTAGCTTTCAAGATTTGTCAGACAGGACTGGAGCAGCATTTAGCCTGGAGCTTAGTATTCCCCATAATGGAAGCAAGATTCTGCTGAGTATTCCACCTGCTGTCCCAGTGAATCATGAGGTTTTCCAACCTGGGCGGTGGGAAAGCCCTGCTTTTGTGCCTGGTGCTGCTCCTTCTCATCCTCTCATTGGTTCTTTCCTGGCCTCACCTGCAAGAGCTGATCAGTATCAGCCGAATACTGATAAGGGATCATCTGTGGGTCTCCAGGACTTTTGTAAGCTCTCAGGCACTTGTCCTGAAAGCTCTAGCCACCCTGAAGTCCCGGCCCCTCAGCTTGTTCTCCTTAACTCAGCTAGTGTGCCAGGCTCTGCCCAGACTTCCCCTGACTGTGCTGCAGCCTGGGGACCCTTCTCACAGCTGGACACGGGCAACCTTAGGACTTACCATGGATGGTGGGGCATCAAGGTAGAAGGAATACACTGTTGAATCGGGCCAAGGTTAGTGAAATGGGCCCACCAAGCAGAGATTCTGGCATTCAACGTCTTAGCTGGAGGAATTAGGAAGGATTCTCGCTGTTTGGCTCAAATACAAACCCCAAGGTGGGCTGCACTAAGTGAAGTTGAAATGCCAGACCTTCTAGGTATACCCTCGAGGGAGGAACTTAAAGGCTGGGGGAGACTGGAATGACAGAGTGCACTCTTCATGTAAGACCTGCTCACCCGTCCTGGAGGATCCCGAGAACACAGCTTCCACCACGGCGCTGAGAATACATCTGTGAGGGGAGCCCCAGCACGCTTGAGGAGCCCTGAGGGACTCTCCTCTGTAGATCAGAAACTGCAGTAGACATGCCTGTGCTGCCATCAAACTAGGATCCCCAAGTGCATGAGGATTCTGGGATCCCAGGGTGGCAGGGGCCGAGTGGCGGCACTTCATCACCAAAGACCAGGTGGATGTGGTTAGGGTGATGGGCAGTGGGGCCAGAGCAGCGGTTTGAAGAGTCTGACTCACAGAGATGCTTGGTGTTGGCTCCTAGAGGTTCTGCCTCTCAGACTGAACCCTAACCGATATACATTCCTATTGGGGTTGATAAAATTTAGCAATAAAAGTAAACCACTATCTGAATAAACCGAAAAGTCAGACTCCTCAACCACTATAACATAAAACGCAAACAATACTAAACACATCACTCTAAATGGCACTCTTATTCCTACAGATTAGTACTTTTCAAAATATGTCTACTTTGCTTTTAAAAAACTATACTAAATAAACTGTAATTTGTTACATATAAAAATAAATTCTAAAAATGTTTTCAACCCCGTGGTTATTAGTTTCTCAACAGTATTAGTTACCACAAATAATCTAGTGGCCAGGTCAGTACTACCCACTCAAGTTTTTTTTTTTAAGTGTACAGTAGTCCCCCCTTATCTGCAGGGAATACATTCCAAGGCCCCCAGTGGATGCCTGAAATGGCAGATAGTACCAAACCCTGTATATATCAATATATACCTGTGATAAAGCTTAATTCGTAAGTTAGGCCCAGTAAGAGATTAACAATAATAATAATAAAACAGAATAATTATAAAAATATACTGTAATAAAATTTATGTGAATGTGGTCTCACTCTCAAATATCTTATTGTACAAATTTAATGCCTTTTCCATCTTAACTAAGTGCTTATAGTGTACTATGGCCATACTTTTTGCCATTTGAGGAGTGACAGCAGAACTAGCATAAATTTCTTTCTCCTTCTTCACAATTTCACGATAGAAGATTTGTTCTTACCGTAGATCCTGGCAAACTCAGCATACGATTTTTCTTTCCTTATTAAGTCTAGCACTTTTACAGCTTCTCTCTGGTGTATCCAAATTGCCAGCATAACTACTCTTGAGCTTTGGGGTCTTTATTAACTAAAATAAGGGTCACTTGAATACAGCACCGAGATACTGCGACAGTCACTCCGATAACCCAGATGGCTACTGAGTGACTAACAGGTGGGATCCACTGGACAAAGGGATCCACTGGACAAAGGGACGATTCCAGGGGGAGCTGGAGTGGGATGGCATGGGTTTCACCACAATATTCAGAATAGTAAGAAATTGAAAACTTATGAATTGTTTTTTTTTTTAATTTTAAAAAAATTTATTTTATTTATTTATTTTTGGCTGTGTTGGGTTTTCGTTGCTGTGCGCTGGCTTTCTTTAGCTGAGGCAAGCGGGGGCTACTCTTCACTGTGGTGCGCGGGCTTCTCACTGCGGTGGCTTCTCTTATTGCAGAGCACGGGCTCTAGGCACACGGGCTTCAGCAGTTGTGGCTCGCGGGCTCTAGAGTGCAGGCTCAGTAGTTGTGGCACACAGGCTTAGTTGCTCCGCGGCATGTGGGACCTTCCTGGACTAGGGATCAAACCAGTGTCCCCTGCATTGGCAGGCGGATTCTTAACCACTGCGCCACCAGGGAAGCCCTTATGAATTGTTTATTTCTGGAATTTTCCATTTAATATCTTCATACTGCAGCTGAGGGTGGGTAACTGAAACCGTGTAAAGCGGGACCGTGGATGGTGGGAGGGGGCTCCTGTACTACCTGTGATTATGTGTGAGACTGTTTCCAATATTGATATATGTATAAGCAATCACAAGACATGCCGCTGAATCTTTAAAAAAAATGAGCTAATCAGAGCTATACAATCTGAATCTTAATTGGCATCTAGCGTAATGTAGAACCTTTTATAGTTTGATGTAAGGAAGACAATTATCTCAATCATAGGAGACACTTAGCACATAGAAAAAAATGAATGTGAAAAAAAAAATGTGAACATACGTATTCTCTACTGGCGTAGTGCCCGCCTTGTTTCAGAATTTGGAAAGGCTCTTAGAAAATACAATGGTGAGAAGGTCACAGCTTCTCCCTCCTCCTCCCCTCGCATCACAGGCCCCAGCTGGAAAGGGCGGCCTCCTTCCTGCCCCCATCAGCCAGCCTGCTGCCCCCACCTTGTCCTCTTTCCCAACGCAAGCCCCTCCACCACCCACAGCACATCAGTCGCTCTGGCCTGAAGCTTACACCTCTTCCCTCACCTCACTCTGTCTGACGGGCTCAGAGTGAGGCACAGAAAGGAGGCCCAGCAGGGCTGTGACGGGCCCACACTCACCAGCCCGTCGGAGGAGAGATATGGCCAACCAACCGAGGGCAGCGCCCGCAGCCCCGCATCAGCATCACTCCTGGCCTCCCCCAGCCAGCCTGCGAGGCTCTTCCAACACCCCGAGGGGCAGACACCTCCTTTCAGAGAGGGCAACTCGCTCTGGTGGTCATTCATGTGGGGAGTGTCGTGTCCCCTTGGAAATGAACCAGAACTCACAGTGCCCTCTTCAGTTTTATGCCTCAGGAAGATGGAAATGTACCGTTAGAGTAAAGGATAAAACTGGAGCTTGGTATAAAAGAACTATTTATCAGAGAAACACGCATCAAAACTGCAATGAGATTATTACCTTATGCCCATTGGACTGGCTATTGTCAAAACGGCAAAAATAATAAATGTTGGTGAGGATGTGGAGAAAAGGGAGCCCTCCTACACTGTTGGTGGGAATGTAAATTGGTGCAGCCACTATGGAGAACAGTATGGAGGTTCCTCAAAAAATTAATAATAGAACTACCATATGACCCAGCAATCCCACTGCTGGGCATATATCTGAAGAAAAAGAAAACACTAATTTGAAAAGACACATGCACCCCGATGTTCACTGCAGCACTATTAACAATAGCCAAGACATGGAAACAACCTAAATGTCCATCAACAGAGGAATGGATAAAGAAGATGTGGTACATATATACAATGGAATATTACTCAGCCATAAAAAAGATAAAATCTTGCCAATTGTGACAACATGGATGGACCTTGAGGGTTTTATGCTAAGTGAAGTAAGTCAGATGGGGAAAGACAAATACTGTATGATTTCACTTGTATGTAGAATCTTAAAAACAAACAAACAAACAAAACACAAAATAAATGAACATACCGAAGCAACCAAAAACAAACATGTAGATACAGAGAACGGAATAGTGGTTGCCAGAGGGGAAAGGGGCTCAGTGGAGGAGTGATGGATAGAAACTGGATATTTGGTGATGAGCACACTGCAGTGTACACAGATGTAGAAATATAAGGCTGTACACGTGAAACTTACATGATGTTATAAACCAATGTCACCCCAATAAAAAATAATTCTTAAAAAAAAGGAATTATTTAAATCAAGACTTCAAGCTATTCTAGCTGTGAGACCCTAGGCAAGATACTTATCTTTCTAAGTCTTCCTTTTCTTCTGGAAAATGGGGATAAAAACAGTAGCTTACTCACAAGGATACTGTGTGGATAAGCTCAGAGGATCCCGTGCAGGGCATAGCACGAAGGAAACGCCCAGCACATGGTTCCTGTTAACAGTAGTTTGTAGGTGGGGCCTACATGTCGTGGAACACGATGAGGGGCTTGGATGCAGACGCTCTGAGGAGCTGGGGGGAAGGAGGGCTTCCAGGAAGCAGCGAGAAGCGAGCCCTAATGAGTGGAAGGGCAGGGCAGAGGCCAGAGGGGTCGGGGAGGACCTGTCAGTTGGGGGCCACACAACACGCCGCAAGTCCAGAGGGTCCAGGTGTCAGGGTGAGGCTGGGCAGGGAGGAAAGCTAAGGCCACATCGATGCTCATGGTTCAGAGAGTGAGTTTTCTGCTAACGAATCAAAAGTTGTATCATCCTGGTCAACAGACAGCAGAGTATCCTTACAGCAGAGACAACCAGCTCTCCGCCAAGACTCTGTCCCAACTCCACAACGTGGGCCGTCCCTGGGAGGGACCCGTCCAGGGAGGGACAACCTTTTCCAGCTTCCTTCCCAACCAGACACGCTTCGGGCCCCGTGACGAGACCTCCCCATTGGTGTGACGCGCAAGCATGAGTGTCCCTTTCAGGCCAAGGAAGTCAAGAAGCACGTGTTTCTCCTCCATCCTCTCCCCCCTTCACTGAAATGCAGGGGACCCCACGGGCCTGGGGAGTGCAGGGCCGCCGGTGGAAGCAAGCGGGGTCTTTGAATCTCGTGTGGGGGGAGCAGCCGCTGCCTGCAAGGCCCGCCTGGACGGGAGCAGGAAGCAGATGTTCACGGAGTTAAGACACGAAGCCTGGGCTCTGACAGCAGCTGGTGTCACCCTAACTGACCCCTTACCTCCCTGACTCAGCAAAGCAGCCAGTTGAGCTGGGGGAGCCCTTCCTCCTCGTCTACCTGGAGAGCTGCTGGGCTGCGCGGAGCTGGGGGGTGAGCCCCTGGAAAGCTCGGCTGCAGGGGCTCCCGCTGGGGCCACCCTCCTTGGGCGAGGCCCCGAGACCCACCCTACTGCTGCGGGCCCCCCCACCCCAAGGACACACCTGAGCCACCTGCACAAGGAGTCCTGACCCCTCAGCAGGCATGAGCACGTGCATCCTTCGCGTTAAGATGCCCAGTCCTGAGAAGCTCCGTCCCAGGGTAGGGCTGGGGCGGGCGTGCGGTGGCCGGGGGACGGGTGCCCTTTCTCCCATCCCACACACCCACCCGAAGGAGGGCGGCTTTCCTCTGTTCAGATGCCAGGCTGAGGGCTTACTCTCTCTGCACTGCACGGTGGGGGTAGGTCAGGAGGGATGGGCAGGTTGTCCCCGTTTCCCTGAAGGGGACCCACAGCACAGCCAAAACGTCAGGCCCCACGGCCCCGTGTCTGCCGCCACTTGCCCCTGCATGGAAGAGTCAGCGCCTCGATACACAAGCCGTGATTTACTTTAAAATAACCCAGCAAAGGGCTTAGATGAAACAGGACCAGTCAATGTTGATACCGTTGAGGACGGATAGGGGTACACGGGGTTCATTATACTAGTCTCTCTACTTTGGTGAATATTTGAAAATTTCAATATAAAAAAATTTTAAGGAAATTTCTCAGTATTTTGTACAAGAGGAGGTCCCCTGAATTAAACTACCCCTCCCTCCCAGTGCCTTTTCAGGATGTCATGATTCCCCTTACGAAGGAGGAGGTGTTTACAACAGACGAGATTTGTGGGTTTTTTTCTACTTCCATTAATATTTAGTATGTCATTATCTCCAAGTCTAATCACTTAAAGAAGAGATTTTAAATAATTGATTACTACCTAAGAGGAAAAAATCCATGCCGTCTTTTTCATTATCCATCAAAACCCAGAAAACCTCTCCGTATAGTCCTGACGTGGACACATAAATATATTAATGCACATGCTGAGAAGAACACACATACAAATCAATAGACATAAATTCGCTCTGGGTACTTTCAGATGGAAAAACCATCATCCTCTTTCCACCCCCCTGTGTGGCATCCTCCTCCCCAGCACGAGGCCTGACCCCATGAGAGAGGGCTCCAGGGGCACCCCTTTCTTCCTTCTTCCAAAGAAACATCTATGCAAATAAATACCAATACCTCATGGAGTTTCACAGTCTCCAAAACACACAGAAAGCTAACATTTCTGGAACTCGGATGAGCTACGTCCTATTGTGTGATCACCCATAAGCATATGCATGTGCACAATCGTGTTTATCAGTCTAGAGAAAACGCTTGCATCTGCACTTATTAAAATGCCTTTGTTGGTGGCATGTCCTCCAAGAGGGCACAACACCGACAAACAGGAAGAGGATGGCCCATGAGCGTCTGTGGAGGGGGCAGCAGGACGCCCACGGACAAGATTAACGCGTCTTGAAAGCACTCACACCTCCGCGGGCAGAGCCCTGCTCCATGGCCGCATGGGGACCTGGATGCCACTTACCACGAGGGACAGGGGCCTCTTCCAGGAGACGACGCCGATGAGTCCCGACAGCAGCACCTGGAACAGAGGGAGCAGGGGGTGAGGAGCCTCCCCGGACTTTTATAGAGCACAGCACGCAGGCAGGAGCGGGTCACAGTGGTGGGTCTGTCCCTCCCGACAGTCACACCTGCAGCCACCACGCAGGGCCAGAGTGACCAGCTCGCAGGGATGCCGAGAGCAGATGCGCTTTCTGAACAAGCCTCCCACCCACCCCCGGGCCCTCAGCCTTATCCCCCCAGGTCCTGAGAGATACTTGCTGTGTGCTTCAACATCACAGACAGCAGTGAACACACTACTTTGGGGAAGGCGGTACTGTCCCCACTCACAGGTCACCCGCAACCTGCACAGCAGCCCGAAGTCTCCCTCTGTTCTCCCACACCTGGGACCCCCCCCCAGCCCTTACAGGGGTCTCCCCTTCACTCTCACCCCACCGAGGAGGCTCCCTCGCTCTCCACACTGGCTCTAAGCTGCCTGCCCCAGCCCAGGCCATCCCCGTCCGACCCCTGGCCCCCGTCCTGCCGAGCACGTCCCCCCAGAACCTCCCCAGCAGTGCCCCCTCCGCCCTGGCTCCCCTGTCGCCCTGTGTCTGCCGACTCTCGGGAGAACCACCCTCGGCTCCTGGCCCACCCTTCTTCCGGGCTGCCCCCCAAGCCCAGCCCACGTCAGACCCATGTTTGCTGATCCCCGTATTCCCAGTCTCCTTGTGTCCAGGCAGGGCCACTGGACCACAGAGACACAGCTGCACCCCGCGCCCATTGCCCACCGCCCACCACAATCTGCCTTCAGAGGGGTCGCTGGATGCAACAGACAAGGGCTGTTACCACCTTGACTTTCCATGGTGGGCCTGGGCCAGGCAGTCCGGGACCAGGCTGGAGGGGCCGGGCTGCACTTCCCCTGGGATTCCAAAAGGACCGACCTCAGACCCAGAGGAGAACACGCAATTGAACAGACCCACAAGGTCCCGTTGGTGAGAGAGCCCAGTTCACCCTCCAGCACCTCTACACTGAGCAGGACCGAGTCTTAGACCCTGCAGCCTCCACCCACCCAGTGCCGTGTTGGTCTCAGATGTCCAACAACACCCGGACCAGTTGTCTTTATATGAAAGGCTTTAAACCTATTCACACACACACACACACACACACACACACTTAACAGAAAAGAATGAATGGAAGAGCTTCAGCATGCTCTGCTCCCCAGCCTGTCACATCTACCTTCTCCCTTCAAGGCACGTACCTCTTCCAAACGCAGCCAATGCTGCAAATGTTACAGACAACCGTTTTCCCACCTCCCGAGTCTCCTCTCTCCGTGATGCCGCCCAGCTCCAGCTCCAGCCGTCACAGAAACCCTGGGCTGCTGTTCCCCACCCCCCTGCCCCACGGTCTCCGAGGCCAAGTCTCCATCATTCTTCTCCATGTGCCTCTAAAGCCGCTCTCTCCCCTTCTGCACCCAACACTCCACCCATCAGAACACCCTCCCTGGTGTCGAATTCTTCCTCCTCAATGGACACACGACATCCCCCAAGTCATTTTCCGTTGGACTGAGCTGCCATTTCTCCTAAGGATAGGCTGTTGGGACTCTCACCATCACCTCATGCTCGATAGCGCACACCCTGACCTCTTCTCTCCACCTCCAAACCTTCTTGTGGAGAATCCAAAACTTCTGCCAACTCCGCTGTCAACATCTGAGCTCTGGCGCACTCAGGAGCCGCAGTCGTGAAGCTGGGTTGGCTCTTGCTCTCGACACCTCTCCTCCCCCTCTGCTTGCTCTCGCTCTCATGATTTACCTGCCTGGACGGGGTGCTCAGCCACTCACTCACCTCTGCCCCTCCACTGCAACTGCGCTGGATGCCTCTGTCAGGTGAATGTCACCTCCCTGGCCGGGCAACCAGACCCACACAAATCCGGTCCCTGATTTCCCACCAGCACCGCCCTAAGTGACCCTCCACTCGTGTCCTGGCCACTGTGGGCACCAAAGCCACTGCATTTCTCAAACACGAGCCCTGGAACAGAACCCCTGCGGGCTGTCTTCCCTCCATACTCAGCACTCCCTTCCTGTCACCCCCCACCTCCTGGCCCCCTGCCTCACCCCCACCCCTTTCTTTTCCTTCAGATGATGACCAAGCTCTGGGGGCTGAGCTCTGACCCCACCATCCCCCTAGGACGGGGCTTCCACAGTGTCCTCTGTCTGCCCTTCACACCAACACTGGCCACGCCCAGACTGAGCCTGGAGAGGGGATGAGAATTCTCAGACTATCTCCCAGAAGATGTCCACTTACGCTCTGCCTTCTCCTTCCCATTTCTACCAGATGAAATTTCATCCATCCTTCCAGACATGGTCCAATGCCTCCTCACCCAGGAAGGGCCTAGGAATTTGAGAGAACATGGGGCCCCACTGAACTCCCAAACCACCCCAGACCTCTCAAGTCCTCTCTGATACACACAGACAGAACTCCTGCATCTTCTAAGCTGAAGCTGCTAAAACTATCAAGTCTCTACAATGACCAGGCCACTTACAACAGGGATTTTACTGGACCTCCAAGGAGCAGGGGTTTCTAAACACAAAGGAAGTTAACAGCACTTATCTTAGGCCACAGTAAAAATTCTTGACATTTCCCATCTTCATCATGAAGTTATAATTCCACAAATACCCTCAAATAATTTTACTTCCAACAAACATGGACAATTTGCTTCTTGAAGATAATTTACATTTCTAAATATCAATAATAACTATAATTGGGAATGGATCCAAGTCCCCTATACGAAGGCAAAGAATAAAACCATCAAACGCAATGAGGCATGGAGATTCCGACCTTGTATAATGCCTTCCCCTTGAGTGTGAGTAGGATGTGCTATTCCGTGACCCTCCCCAGGGACAGCATCTTGAAATGATGTTGCCCTGGCAACACCGTGACTGCAGCCTTGTGGGACCCTGGCCAGTTGACCCTACTAAGCCATGTCCAGACTCATGACCCAAGAAATCTGTGAGATGGTAAATGGGTGTTGTGTTAAGCTGCAAAGTTTGCAGAAATCTGTTCTGCAGAAATAGAAAACAAATTGTCAGGGACTGAATGTCCGCGTCCCCCCCAAATCCATATGGTGAAGCCCCAACCCTCAATGTGGTGGTATTTGGAGGTAGGACCTTCAGGAGGTGATTAGGGTTAGATTAGGTTGTGAAGGTGGGGCCCCCATGATGGGATGGTGGCCTTATAGGAAGAGAAGGAGAGATCTCTCTCTCCACAAGTACACACCATGGAAAGGCCACATGAGGACACAGAGAAGTGAGCAGTCTACAAGCCAAGAAGAGGGCCCTCTCCAGAACCTGATCATGGCAGCATTCTGATTGCAGACTTCCAGCCTCCAGAACTGCAAGAAAATACACTTCTGTTTAATTGGCCCAGTCTATGATAATTTTTTAAATTTAATATTTATTTTATATTGGGGTATAGTTGATTTACAATGTTGTGTTAGTTTCAGGTATACAGCAAAGTGATTCAGTTATACATATACACATGTCCATTCTTTTTCAGATTTTTTTCCCATATACGTTATTATAGAATATCGATAGCGCTCCCTGTGCTTTACAGTAGGTCCTTGTTGATTATCTATTTTATATATAGTAGTATGTGTATATTAATTACAAACTCCTAATTTATACCTCCCCCACCTTTCCCCTTTGGTAACCATAAGTTTGTTTTCAATATCTATAAGTCTGTTTCTGTTTTGTAAATAAGTTCATTTGCATCATTTTTTTTAGATTCCACACATAAGTGATATCATATGATATTTGTCTTTCTCTATCAGACTTGTTTCACTCAGTATGACAATCTCCAGGTCCACCCATGTTGCTGCAAAAGGCATTATTTCTACGATATTTTGTTACTGCAGCCTGAGCTTACTAATACACTAACACATCCAGAGTGGGATGCTGGATTTTTGTTCCTAAATATCCCCTCTCCCTCCACATCTGCTCTCAGGCAGAGCGGACTTCTCTGTCTCTGGTACAGAAACACCAGCACCAGCTCTAACAAGGGTGACTACATTAGAGTGGAGGAGACTTTCAAAGACCAGATGCTGGGCTCCTCCTCCCTGAGGGTGCCTGCTCCCATCCCCATGGCAACCAGGGGAGGGGACCATATCCCTGCTCTGAAACGACAGGGACTTAGCTTGAACTGCTGTTTGCTCAATCCTAGCAACAAGGCAGGATGGTGTTGCATGTTCTGCCATCTCGGTAATTCTGCAGGCTTACTTTGTACCACTCCTGTGAGGAACGGGGTCCTGCATCTAGCTGGCCAGTGAAATTACATCTCAAGTACCCTCTGTCCTGTTTAATTTGCCAGGATTGTTATTCAAAGTCTGCAGTTTACAAAGACATTGAAGAGGGTCAGAGAAGAGGAACAGACAATTCAGTAGTTGTGAAAGAAAAGCCAAGAAGAACAGGAAAGGCATGATGCTGCCCAGAGAGGAGGGTTAACTTTCCCAGCACCTGTGAGTTGCTGTAAGGACGCCAACTGGCTCTTTTCTCCACTTCCCCACCCAGCCTACAGAGATGCAAGAGATAAAATTAGAAACGAGAAAGAGCTTCCTGCTGTTGAGAGCAATGAGAGGGGATAAGAGACTGCGGGGAAGTAACAGCATCTTTACAGCAGAAGTCCTTGCCTTTGATTGGTGCTGCCCCTGTACTCCGAGGCCCGGAATAAATCAGTCCTTTAAATCTTGTCTCTGAGTTTGAAAAGTTCTTTCACTGCCTAAAATCAGGAACTTTCTTCAGATCTTCCAATCTGGTTCAAAGGCAAACGGTAATGCAACATTTCGGGTAGTGAAGCAAGTGCTTCCAGAATGCAGACTTGAAAGCCAATTAAATTATTTCACAAAATATATGGCCGGCTGCCCCATAGCTACAGTGGTACCAGTTTACCACTAAAAAGCCAACATTCACGTCTCTGGAGAAAGACCTGCTATTGCAATAAGGGCACAGATAGTACTCTGAGCTGCTCAGAATGAAAGACGTCTGTGGGTCCCCACCTTCTAAACCTTCCGGATTGCAGGCCTGCGCTACGTGGGCCTCATGGAGTAGATGATCCTCCTACTTTATCCCACCTCCATTTTCTTCTCTTTCAGCCTGGTTTTCTTTGTCTGGGTCTCCCCGGGGCCACATGGCCAGGTTCCATCAGGCGTGCAGGCCCTCAGCCTCCTGAGTCCATCTCGGCTCCCGTCTGGGAAAGAGACACCTCTGCAGCCTTCCCATCCCACCCATGCCTGTGCCTCCTTCCCTCAGCACATTTCTGCTCCCAACCGTTCGCTTCTGGCCCGTGGTCCCAACTTTCTCTGCACGTCAGTGCATCAAACTCAGAACATCCACAAGGAAAGCCACTCTCTTCAAAGGACCTTCTCCATGACAGAAAAAGAACTCTATAGCTTTCGTTTGCTTTTCATACAGTAGCAAAGCTATAAATCGATGACAAAGTTGCCCCATGAAAGAAAAAAATGTAAAATCATATAAATGTTATAAATAACTCATGAGTCAAAAGAAAATCAGAGCTGAGATACACGCCACCTGTTCTACTGCAATGTGTGTTTCCTTGATGCAAATTAGCTCACGTACGCTGGGTACCAAACTCATGTGCCCTGGCTCTGCCCTGTAAGATGTAGGCTTTGCCAGAGCTGTTTACTCTGAAATTAGGGTAGTTTCTAGACCCGCCACTGGATTTTGTTATCTGATGAGTAACGTCGCACATATATTATTATACTTTTAAAAATAAGTTGATTTTAAAATGTTTTAAAATAATTGGTTTCCTTTGTAATTCTGTATATTTTATTTCATGCATTTAAAAACCTCATTCTGAGAGGGACCCCAAAGACCTCACCAGACTGCTCTACCAGAAGTTAGGAACCCTTGATTTAGAAGTCCTTGATTCAGTGTAGATCTTTTAGTGGCAAATTCCCCTTTTTTGTTTATCTGTAAATTTCTTACTTCACCTCATGCTTGAAAAGTAGTTTTGCTGGATACACAATCCTAGGTGGACAGTTTCTCCTCTCAAGAGCTTGAAGATATTATTCTACTTTCTGGCTTCCACTGTTGCCATTAAGAAGTTGGCTGTCGTTAAACTGCTGTTCCTTGAGGGGTGTTGCTCACTCTTTAAAGACTTTTAAGATTGTCTCCTTGCCCTTGGTGTTCTGAAGTTTCTGCATGATATGTCTACGTGTGCATTTCTTTTTCTTTATCCTCTTTGAGATGGACTGTGCTTCTGAATCTGTACATTTATATTTTTCATTAGTTCTGGAGATTTTTAGCCAGTACCTCTTCAAATATTTTCTCTCCTACATTCTCTCTGTCGGGGACCCCAATAGCCACATGCTGATCCTTCGTACTTCATCCTCCAAATCCCTTAGTTCTTCTTTCACATCGTCCACACCCGTGCCACTCAGTATTTCATTCTGAATAATTTCTTCAGGTGTATTTTCCAGATGACTAATTTTCCCTGTTAATCAGCTGTTGAACATTTGCATTTGTTTAGAAAAATTCAATGGTTATATTTTAGGTATTTAGAAGTTCTATTTTTACCTTTCCCCAAATACAGCTATTTGTTTCAGATAGTTTCTTGCTGCACGCTCATCTTTAGGATTCTGCCCATAATTACTTTAACTGTTTCATGTTCAGAGGTTCTAGAGTCCAAGGGGGTAGTGAAAGGAAGGCGTCTGTCTGTCCTTCATTGTTTCTGTTGACCCCCACTCACTGCAGCTGGCTTTCTTTGATGCCTGCATTCTTGGAAGTCTTTTGTTGTGAATACAGCACTTGATCTTCATCAGTTGAGGTTCTATGGACCCAAAATGGAGGGATTTTTCCCAATAGAGTTGTACTTCTGCCAGTAACCAGGGAGCACCCAGGATTCGTTAACACTATGGTCTCCAGGGACCTCATGGCTCAGCGTGGAGACCTCAGGATGAGCCCTCCTGGCCAGCCTCGCTGTGCAGGGGGCTTCCAGGCTCAGGGCAACCTCCTTGCAGCCATGCACTGCTCTGACCGCTCCCTGCTCCCTGGACTCCAGCCACCTGCCACTGTGTGTGGTGTGTGTGTGTGTGTGTGTGTGTGTGTGTGTGTGTGTGTGGGTGGGTGTGGGTGTGTGTGGATGAGGTGGGGGGGCCTCGGAGACCTGCAGTGCCTCAAGGAGCATGTCTTTTGTCCAAAACCAAGGCATAGGCAGATTGGTGTCTGGTGAGGCCCACTTCCTGGTCCATAGACAGTGGTCCTTCCACTGTGTCCTCACTGGTGGAAAGGGTGAGGGAGCTCCTGGAGTCTCTCCTATAAGGGCACTAATCCCATTCATGCCGACTCCACCCTCATGACCTAATCCCCTTGCAAAGACTCTACTCCAAATACCATCACACTGGGGACTAGGATTTGACGTGTGAATTTTAGGAGGACACAAACATTCAATCTATAGCATCCAGGATGTACAGGTGATTTTCTAATGTATAATATAACTTACAAATATTAGTATAATTTTATATTGGTTTATATTACTTCAATTTTATATTAATTTATACTAGTAATATAAATTACTAATGTGGTATGCAAAATATAAATTACTACAATTGATTCTCCCTCAAATCCAAAAACTAAATGTACCTATTAACACTAAGAAATTGGGAAAGTGGCCAAACAGCTACAGGCAAATTCTTCACAAACTTCAAAGCACAGAGATTTCCAACGCTATTTAATTTTTCTCTGAGTACAGAGGGAGAAAACAAGGAAACTTTCCAAATTTTTTTTACAAATGTCAGCATAACAATTACAAAGCTGTAAAATATCAAAAGAGTAGAAAATAGACCAATTTTACTTATAAACAGAGGAACATAAATTTTAAAATAAAATGGTAGAAAATAGAATTTAGCAGTACATTTAGAAGGATAAAGAACAAGACAAGGGGTTCATGTCAGGAATGAAAAGATGGTTCACTAAGAGGAAATGTAGCAATAAAATTAATCATTAATATGATAAAAGTGAAAAATATGGTAATACAGTAGATGTAGAAAAGGCATTTGATAAAATTCAATCTCCGTTTTTTACCAAAAAAAAAAAGTTCTTCATTTAATAAGACAAGATAAAGATGTCCACCATCACCACTTATATTTAAAATTCTTCTGAAAATACTAGTGTGGTGTGCAGACTAGTGAGAGGGTCCCAAAGACCTCCACCCCTGGTGTACGCGTTCTACAGAATCCCCTCCCCTTGAGGATGGGAGGGGCTGTGAACCTGATGGATTTCGATCGGGCTGAGGTTACGCTATGTGACAAGGGTGAAAGGATTTTGCAGCTGTACTTGGGTTCCAAATCAGTTTGCGTTAACTCCCTTGAGTTAATCCAAGGGAGTTTCTCCTGGGTGGGCCTGACCTCATCAAGCAAGCCCTCTGGGTCTCGGCCCTTCCTGAGTCAAAGATTTGAAGCACGTGGGAGATTCTGCACTGGCCTTGCAGAGTGCGCTGCCCTGTAGTGTCGTGGGAGGGCTTCTCCAGCCCACAGCTTGCAAGAAAACCACGAGAACGAATTCTGCCAACACCCTAGGGAGTGTGGAAGCGGATCTTTCCCTGGTCAGGCCACCAGATGAGGCTGCATCGAGCCTCACCTTGATTTTAGCCTTCAGACCCCGAGTGGGGACCCAGCCCAAATGCTCCAGACTCCTGACCCATGGAAACTGTGAGATAATAAATCTGTGCTGTTTTAAGCCTCTGTGCTTGTGGTAATTTGCTCTATAGCAACAGAAAACTAATATAAGTATTGGAAAGGGGGGGGAAAATTACTACTACTTGAAAACGATACACTTATCGAACTAGAAAACCCAAGGGAATTGATAGAAAAGAAAAGAAAAAGAAACCATAAGAGGATTCAGTAAACCATCTGGTTAGAAAATTAACATATGAAGAAAGTATATTACTATCAATACTCACATTTATTGAGCACTGACTGTATACCAGACACTTAGCAAGGTTTTATATTTTACCTCTTTGCATCCTGACAACCCTGAAAGGCATGTGTGATCTTTGTGCCCTACTGCACAGATGAGAAAAGTAAAGTACCAAGAGGTTAGGTGACTCACCCCATTATAATGTCAGGATATAAACTCATGAACTACAGAAAAAATAGCTTTCCCATAGGCATGTAAGAAAAGCCCAGTTAGAAAAGAGGATAAAATTAAGGAAAGATTATTCCATTTGTAACAGCAAGCAAAAAGGTAGACTGTCTTAGAATAAACAAACTAATATGAAATGAACAAAAGCACTATCAAGAAAATCTCAAACATCTACTGAAATCATAAAATACTTCATTATTAGATGGAAAAAGATTCATTTCTTTAAATAGAAGGACGAAGCAATACATAAATCCCATGCAATTC
Organism: Balaenoptera acutorostrata; assembly: GCF_949987535.1. Lineage (NCBI taxonomy): Eukaryota > Metazoa > Chordata > Mammalia > Artiodactyla > Balaenopteridae > Balaenoptera > Balaenoptera acutorostrata. The sequence continues at coordinate 31,721,714 of NC_080066.1, read as the reverse complement.
TCATTCACATACTAAAAAGGGGAAAAGAAAACCTATCCAATCAAAAGAGTTGGGACAACTGATTAGACACTTGGAAAGAAATAAAGCTTAATCTTTACCTCACTTTTTATACCAAAATAAATTCCAGAGGAACCAAGAAGTAAAACATAAATCAAAACATGAACACCCTAGAAGAACATGGCAGAATCTTAAAAGAATCTTTAGAAAAGAAGTCAGCCTTTTGAGGCATGACACAGAATCAAGGGTCCTAATAGAAAAGATGAATGAATTAAATATTTATGTTTTTAAAAAGCACCTGCATGTGATGAACAGAATCTTGGTTCTCAGTCCTAGGGCCTCCCTGTATGAGAAGTACGAGGCTCTGACATGTGACGTGGTAGCCTCTGGACAGAGTGGGCAGAGTGCCATCCCCACCCGATGTTGGCCTTGGCCATGGGAGGTGGGGGTGGCCGCCAACCCAAGGCACCCCGGGGGTATCACATGTTGCCCCTCGCCCTCTGCGCTCCTGTCTCCCGGCCCACAGAAGGACACAGCCCCATCAGCCTGGGCCCCAGAATGGACACATAGCACAGACCTAAACCCAACCAGGAGCCTCCAGCCCAAAGTGCGGGCCCCAGATGACCTGCAAACCCAGAGGAGAAAATAAAGGTAGGCTACTGGCAACTATTGACTTCTGGGTGCTTCTTTATGTAGTCGTGGCAAGAGCCAATGAACATATATTTATGTTTAAAAAGAACATAAAATCAGAGACCAACTGCATGTGGGAATAATATTTATAATACGCACAATAAACAAAGGGGTGATTGTCTCAGTTCACAAAGAATTCATATACATTAGTAAGAAAAAGGAACCACTCGATAGAAAAAAGTGGCTAAGGATTTGGAATAGGAAGTTCACATTTTTAATGGACAATAAGCATATAAAGGGATGCTTAAACCTACTCCAATTTTTTAAAAGCAAGCCAAAAGAGAAATATTTTTATCAATCAGACTGTCAATGTGTTTTGGTGGAGTTTGATAAAAACCCAGTGGTGGCAAGGGCTGGGGTGGGGGGGAGGTTCCTCTCGAACATTATGGGTGTTGGTATAAACTGAGGCAGCCTGCCTTGGGGGCAAGTTCATAAACGTCTCAAATTAGAAACTGTACATACTCATACTCAGTGATGGGAGTTTAGCCTACGATGTGCTACCAGAGGTACACCACACTGTTTACTGCAAAAATCTGTAACCAGTGGGTAATAATAAAGGGTTACTTAAATAAACTTTGATATTTACATATAACGTGAATATACGCATCATGACATTTGAGGCAGATCTGTTTGTGCTGTTGTGGAACGGTCTCAAAGATAAATAACTGACAAGACACAGCCTGGTGTGCAGAAAATGAATCTCATTTGTGTAAACAGAAAGGAACGGGTGCTGGTGCATACAGAAACGTTTCTCTGGAAGGAAATACAAGAAACTTAATGATGGGAAACTAGATTGGGGAGGGGGCAAAAGGATGCTCGCTTTTATGTGTGTAACCTTCAGTAATACTAATCTTTAATCCCTGTATTAAGTCATGAATATTTTAAACTATGCATACAGTTTGAGCCTGTAATTCCTCTTCTAAGAATTCCAGATATTAATCAAAGTGTTATTTATCATTTTGAAAATGGGGAACCTGGGTTTTTGGCAAGAGGGAACTGCTTATCTTTCAGGTCCTTCCCAATTGCTGCCGTTAAGTCTCATTATGGAAAAATATTTAGGGCCATTCGGAAAAGTTCACACTACATAAAAGAAAAAGAAGAAAAGGAAAAGGAGGCTACAAGATGGCTGGGAGGAGGGATAATTTCCCTTCTATGAAGTAAATAAATACAAATGCCGACACGCAAAAACACAAAGAAACTAGCATCGAACCCCAAGACGCCTCTGATTATCTCCCGAGAGTGGGATTTTAACACCTTCCGTGCAACCTTCTATTTCCCATGTTTTATACAGAAGACAGAAAGCACTTTATTGAGACTCAGGCTAACATGGCTGGTTCTGCCTTCTCAGGAGGCGGGGGCATACCCGAGAAACTGGGAGATAACCCCCTGCCATGCCCCCTTCCCCAGGTGGTACAGGCGGGTGCGGCTAGAGTCCAGCGCTTGCACTGTTGGGCCCTTTGCTTCACAACAGACATCAACAGACTCTGCAGACTTACGGCTGCAGAGCTGAATAAAGGGGGCAAGAAACCAGAACCCCAGCTCTTGGCTGGGGGTCCGACACTGACCCACAAGTGTGTGTGGGGAGCAGGAAGGCCTGGTCTCCCAGAGATGTGCCAGCCAGGTGGCCATGGGCAGTTCCATGTGGGTTGCCCTCTGTGATGAAGAACGATAAAAAATTTAAGACATAAACGTGACTTTCAAAGATGGATCCCAACCAGCACCCAAATGTATGCGGGACCCTCCTGACCCCCTTCTTTCTCTCAGCCCAAGTGGGAAAGAAAGCACAACACGAAGTGGGCAGTTACATCGCCCAGTCTGGAAAAGAATATCATATAAACCATTTACAAATCATGTTGATTCTCTTCTTTTAGAAGTCTCCTCTTTGCACAACAATAAAAACAATGTATTTGTTGATACAGAACATTAATTCCATTAAAATCGCATTACGTGTAATGAAAAGCTATCAGAGTATAATTATGCAAGCGAATTCACAGATCCACATCAATTTTTAAATCCACTGGAACGACAACAGGAAGTGAGTCTGTCTGGTAGACAAATTGCTCCTTCACTTCCAGATGATTATGAATAAAGACCACTGCACTAATGTTAGAAACCACACGCTGTTTATGCAAACTCCAAAATCTAGGACTGTGCCTTCAAGGTGCCTTTGCCTGGGTTTCCCAGGGCTGTTCTGTTCTCAGAGCCAGAGGCTGTGCTCCTGAATCCTGAGTCTTCTGAGTCAATCCCACCCCAAAGCACGCTTCCTTCTTGGAATTCCTGCCCCTGGAGCCAGTGGGCTGGGCCCCGAAGGACCCCCCGAATTCCTGGACATTCACGGTTGCCCCTCGGAGGGCCCTCTGTCGCCCAGACCCGCAGGCTGCCCGCCCACTCGCCCCACCTGGGCCGGATGTTCCCCCCCAGGTGCCCCGCTCTCCGGCCCTCTGCCCTCACACCAGCCCGGGCCTTCCTCGCTGCCCAGGCCATACCAGAGACTTGGGTGCCAAAAGAGTCTCCTGTCCTGGAACTTGGTGAGGTCCCGGGAGGAGGACAAGGGAGGACGGGGCATGGGGACTTGGCTCCTGCAAGAGGCCACCAGGAGTGCTCCTTATGCCGCTCCCATGGGTGTGTGAGGACCACCCCCGCTGATGACCGTCCAGCCGAAGTCACTCTCACTGGGACCCTGGGATCCCACTGAGGCCCCTGGCCCTCATTCATGGCCCATGTCCACCCACAGGTTAGACCCTTCTAGGGCCCCCCACAGAGGCTGGGGGGCTGGACAGCTGTGCCGTGCCGGTGCCATGTAGGGAAGGCGCAAGAAAATGCAGCGACCTCCCCAAGCGCGGGCAGCAGGGCCGGCACCCCATAGAGCCATCTCCATCCCCACTGCTACTGCCCCTTCCTGCGACTGGCCCTGAGTCCCCCTCCAGAACTCTCACGTCTGGTCAGCAGTGGCCTTGGGGTCGCCAAGTCCAGGGAAGCCCCTTCAATCCTCATGGTCCCACTCCCGCCTTTCCAGAACACCCTCCTGCCTTGGCTGCCCCCATCAGACCCCTGCAGCCACCCCTTAATAGGGGCTCCCTCACGCCCTCCCCTCTCCTCCTCCCCCCTGCACACACCATCTTTCCTCGGAGAGCTCACTTTCTCCTGCCCTTTGCATCTAAACCCCCTCTCCCGGCCTCTCTTCCTTGAGGGGCTCCTGGAAAGTGCTGGAGCGGGTCTGACTCAGTGTGGCCAATGGCCCTATTGCAGCCCCGCAGCCAATGGAGACATCTCTGCCCCGCCAGAGGTCCGCCATGCACACAGGTGTGCAGGTCAGAAACCCAGACTTACCCGCTTCCCTCCCTGACCCACCTCACTCTCAAATCCCATCCAAAGGCACGTGCATCCTACTGTCCAACCCACACTGGACCCCGCTCCCAGCTCCACCCACACCTGCTATCTGGTTGTCTCTCCTCACCTTGAAACCATACCCTGTACCTCGCACACTTGAGGCCCATGCGGGAGAAACAAAACGATTCACCCAGACCTCCAAGCTTGTTTGGCAGAAACCGCAGATATAGGAACCACCCGACTGAGCATCGCGCAGGCGCACTGAGGGACCAGAGTGATCGACAGTGAACATTAGAGTCAGAGGCTGAACCACCGCCCCCCCGCCCCCGCCCCATGTAACACAGAGAACCCCTGGAATTCACCACTGCGACCCATGAAGAGGCATGAAGGACAGTCGTGCATGTGCAAGGCGCTCTCCAAACTTCCCCTCACCTTCCACCCATGGTTTCCGAGTTCCTCCCCGCCCCCTCCCCACGTCAACAATCAGTGTCACCCTAGGAAGCTCATGGGGACACAGAGCTGCACATCGCCTCCTGTCTCCCTGCAGGGCCGCTTGCAATAAAGCCTGTTCTCTCTGCAAGAGACGCCTGCCTGGTATATGGCCTTCCCTGGGCAACGAGCCCACCTGTGGTTGCAACTGGACCCACGGCGACAGCCCTCCAGCAGGTCTCCCTGCCCCACTCCTGGCGGCACCTCTAACCTTTTTTCCACAGGGAAGAATCATCTTAAATGCAAATCCAACCAAGCCACTCTCCCCAACTCTTCCTGTCAGTGGCTTTCTTCTGCCCTCAGGGTAAGTCCCAAAGCTTCAGGCTCAGAGGGTCCCTGCCCACCTGTCCTGCCTCCTCCAGGCCCCTCCACCACGGTGAGTCCCTCTGTCTCCCCCTCCCCTGCACAGCTAATCACCCGGAGTGCGCAGCCCCCTGGGCACCCCGGCACTGGGATATCAGCACCCACACTCCCATCGACGGGCCGGCCTTCCTGCCGCAGCAGGTGCTGGGGACAGAGGGCACGTCTTCCATAAATGGTCAGTCCCCATGCTGACCGGGGGCCTGGTCTCCCAGTGTGCATACAAGCGGTGTTTCCTAAAGGCTCTCAGTCTCCAGACCCTCAGCCCCGCCCACCTCAAGGCACCCTTCCCACCTGGGCCCCTCCGGTCCTGCAGCCAGCTGAGGGAGCACGGCCCTGAGGAGCAGTGTTCTGACTTCTCCCCTTTATTTTATTGTACAACAAAAGCAACGCAAGTTCAATGTGTAAAAAATTAGGAAAGTCAGACAAGCGAAAGGAGGAAAATGAAACCATGGATCTCTCACTGCTTCTATAACTTCTGTTAGATTGAATTCTGTTGGATTCTATTGAAATAGATTTTGATAAAAATAGAGTCAGAGTGTTGTCAATAATCTCCCCTCATTATAATATATAATGTATCATGATCATGACATGACACCTGGTAAGTATATACTTACAACACTTTAATGGCTGAATGGCATTCCATTGTATGAAAATACCACCATGTACTTAAAGAGTTATTTATTACCTTATAAATATTTGGAATCACAAACATTACGAGTAAAGGTTTTTGAACAAGCATATAAATATATGAATACTTAATTTTTTCTGATCTGATTCTTTTTTTGAAATTATGCAGAAATGGCCAATATCTCTTATTGACCTATTCTTTTGCAAACTGTCATGCACTATAAATTGTGTACAGTTAAGATATATGTGTATGTTTATATATATTCTAAGTGATTCTTTTATATGATTTGAAAAGCCAACTTGTTTCCTAGAGAGGCCGCCACTTACAGTTGTTTTGGTTGTTTCTTCTAGTATTTACTTTTAAATTTCTCAGCTTGATGCTGTGACTGACATCTGACTGTGAAAGTTGAGGATTTTCACTTCCCCAGCAATCTACACACACACCAGACCCAGCCAAATCCACACACATTCTTGCTCTTTCCCGATTCCAATGCACTAACAGCCCAACAAACACAGTACTTGGTGTTTACGTTATAATGGCTTTGTAAATATTATCCATAACTGAGCCACTAGGAGTACTATAATTACAGCGCCTTTAAAAAATCATATTACAGGGCTTCCCTGGTGGTGCAGTGGTTGAGAATCTGCCTGTTAATGCAGGGGACACGGGTTCGAGCCCTGGTCTGGGAAGATCCCACATGCCGTGGAGCAGCTGGGCCCGTGAGCCACAACTACTGAGCCTGCGCGTCTGGAGCCTGTGCCCCGCAACGGGAGGGGCCGCGATAGTGAAAGGCCCGCGCACCGCGATGAAGAGCGGTCCCCGCACCACGATGAAGAGTGGCCCCCGCTTGCCGCAACTAGAGAAAGCCCTCGCACGAACCAAAGACCCAACACAGCCAAAAATAAATAATAAATAAATAAATAAAGTAGCTATAAAATTAAAAAAAAAATTTAAAAAAAATCATATTACAATATTTAATTGGGGCTAACCACCTCATTTTTCGCTTCATCTTCTACACATCCATCACAAATCATCCCAAGCCCTCTGCAGACCTGAGTGTCTTCTTGCTGTATCTGAGCATATCGAGTGCTCCATCCACTTGGGTTTCCTTGGGTGTGTCCCTCGTGGGGCCCTCCAGCCCTGCTCCCCCGTATCTGGCCATCCTCCTGGCCTGGTGCACCCAGCTCCCGGGGACTTCCCTTCATCTGGGACTCCCCCCTGCCTCTCTCCTGGGCTGCAGCCACTGTTTCCTTGATCCCATGTTTTCCTTTCTCTCATTTTTCTCCCCATTTTTTTTGACAGACCATATCCTCCAATAACTCTCAGAGAAAGGATCCATAGCAGGTAAAACTTTTGAGACCCTGCATGTCTGATATGTAGAGACAGAAAGTCTAAGTTGTAGATGACCTTCCCTCAGCACTTTTTAGGCAGTGATTTAATACGTTCTGACCTCGTGTGGCTGTTGAGAAGTCTGATTCATTCATCAGCAAATATTTACCAGGCACTGTTCTAGGCCCAGGGGGGTCGGCTGTGAAAGACCCCCAGTGCCTCCCTCACAGAGCTGGCACCCTAGGGAGCAGGGGAAGGGGAGACAAAGGATGAGTGAAACCATGTGGTTGTGTTAGATAGGGACACAGAAAATGAAAGATAAGACCAGGAGAGGGGGAACCCAGGAGATGGAAAATCCTGGGGTGACGGATCCCAACAGGAAGGAAGGACATGGAGGGCAGGAGGGAACATATGAAACTCCCCAGAGGCGGGAGGGTCTTTGTTTTCATTCACCGGGTGAAGTACTGGGTCCTTAGTCTGAATCTGGAACCTCATACCTTTCCCTTCTGGAAATATTTCTGGTATTATTATTTTGTAAGGATTCTCTCCCCTTCATTTCCTTTGGTCTTTGCTATTCCTATGTCTCTTCTCTGGCTGACCCTCTCATGCCTTTTCATCCCCGTTTCCAAGTTCCTGGTCTTTTTTGTCCAGTTTTATGAGAGATTTCCTCAACTTTATCTTTCAACCCTTCTGATGATTTTCTTAACTTCTTTAATTTTGAAAATTTTCAAATAGTTACAGAAGCAGAAACGATAAGAAAATCCAATCCATCATCTTAACCCATCACTTAGATGAACGACTTTGCCATATTTGCTTCATCTCTTTTTCTTTGCTTTTTAAAATAAATTACATACATCGTGATATTTCACCCCTAAATCTTCCAATAGGCATATCTAAAAAATAAGGATATTTTTCTATATAACCACAAAGCCATCAATACATCTACAAATTACTAATAATTAATAAAATATCTTGTTATTATCAGTAAAGCTCCATCCTTCTTCAAATTTCCCAGATTGCCTCCAGAATAACTTCTTACAGTTGATTTCTTCAAACTTGGTTCCAATAGCTAGTAATTAGGAAGGTATACATATATGGTTTTCATTTCTGCTGGGTAGCTTTAAATTTTCAGTTTGTTCTTTAACCCACATGGCTCTGGTTTTCAGTCAAGAGTAAACAGTATTTGTTAAAGTCTCTACAGAGTAGATAAGTTTTTTGTTGTTTTTTGCCATCTTCGTCATTTTTAATTGTAGAAGTCAGTGGCATTAATTACAATCGTGATGTTGTACAACCGTCATTACTACTTTTTCCAAAATTTTTCATCATCTCAAACAGAAACTCTGAAACATTACATTTGGTGAATTTTCACATAATATACAATGTGTAGCCAAAATCCAGATTGGGATAGAAAACATTCCCAGCTTCCAACCGGCTCCCTTATGCTCTTCCCTGGTTAATGCCTTCCCGGAGGTAACACCAGTCTGACCTCTATCACTGTGGATTAATTTTGCCTGAAAGTTAATATAAGTGGAACCAAACAGTATGTATTAGGCTTCTTTCACTCAACACTGCCCATGAGATTCATCCATATCATTGCATGAATCAGTAGTTTGTTCTTTTTTTATTGCTACATAGTATTCCATTATATGAACATATCACAATTTATTTTTCTTCTCCATTCATTCTTCTATGAATGGACATTTGGGTTTTTTCCAGTTTGGGGTTATCAGAAATAAAGCCTCAGAGTCATGGTCATAGAGAACAGACTTGTGGTTGCCAAGGGGGAGGGGGTTGGGGGGAGGGATGGAGTGGGAGGTTGTAAGCAGATGTAGCAGATATAAGCTATTATATACATAATGGATAAGCAACAAGGTCCTACTGTATAACACAGGGAACTATATTCAATATCCTATGATAAACCATAATGGAAAAGAATATAAAAAAGAATATATAATATATATATGTATAACTGAATCACTCTGACGCACAGCAGAAATCAACACAACACCGTAAATCAAATATACTTCAACAAAAAATAAATCAAAAAAAAAAAAAAGAAATAAAGCCACTGTGAACATTACTGTGTAAGTCTTTTAGTGAAAATGGATTCTCCTTTTCCTTGGCCATTGTATTAGTCTTCTAGGGCTACCGTAACAAAGTACACAGACTTAAGCAACAGAAATTTATCTTCTCGCAGTTCTGGAGGCTGGAAGTCCCAGATCAAGGTGTTGGCAGGGTTGCTCCCTTCTAAGGCCTCTCTCCTGAGCTTGTAGAGGCTTGTCTTCTCTCTGTGTCTTCATAGGCTCTGTGTCCTAATCCCCTCTTCTTATAAAAACACCAGTTATGTTGGATTAGAGTCTACCCTAATGACCTCATTTAACCTTAAATCCCTCTTCAAAAAACCTGTCTCCAAATACAGTCACATCCTGAGGTACTGGGAGTGAGGTCTTTAATATATGAACTTGGGGGAACACAATTCAGCCCACAACAGCCACGTACGTGGGACTGACATCACTTGGTCACAGGGGGAGCATGTGTTTAGTGTTGTTTTTTTTTTTAAATAGATCTTTATTGGAGTATAATTGCTTCACAATACCGTGTCAGTTTCTGCTGTATAACAAAGTGAATCAGCCATATATATACGTATATCCCCATATCCCCTCCCTCTTGCGTCTCCCTCCCACCCTCCCTATCCCACCCCTCTAGGTGGTCACGAAGCACCGAGCTGATCTCCCTGTGCTATGCGGCTGCTTCCCACTAGCTATCTATTTGACATTTGGTAGTGTATCTATGTCGATGCTATTCTCACACTTCACCCGAGCTTCTCCCTCCCAGCCCGTGTCCTCAAGTCCATTCTCTATGTCTGCGTGTTTATTCCTGCCCTGCAACTAGGTTCATCAGTACCTTTTTTTTTTTTTTTTTAGATTCCATATATATGTGTTAGCATACGGTATTTGTTTTTCTCTTTCTGACTTACTTCACTCTGCGTGACAGACTCTAGGTCCATCCACCTCACTACAAATAACTCAATTTCATTTCTTTTTATTGCTGAGTAATAGCCCATTGTATATATGTGCCACATCTTCTTTATCCATTTATCTGTCGATGGACATTTAGGTTGCTTCCATGTCCTGGCTATTGTAAGTAGTGCTGCAATGAACACTGTGGTACATGTCTCTTTTTGAATTATGGTTTTCTCAAAGTAGATAAGGTTTTAACACAATTATGCTATCTGTCCATCACTCTATCATACTTCTCATTCTTTGTTAATATAATCTGGGATTTTAGATCTAAACTGTAATTATATCTTTATGTTATATTCAATGTCTTTTGATAATAACTTTTTTCACAGGTTCAGTGATAACTAGTTTCAGTCTCCACGTTAGTCCCACGGTTTCACCAACCCCAGCTGCTGACACTCTAGTTCAAATTGTTGAAACCATTTTTCTCCCAATGAGGCTTGACGACCTGGAGGCCACCAAGGCATCACGCTGCCTGGAGAATCTTTTCACATGCTTACTGAACACCCGCAAGTCCACTTCTGTGAAACGCCTGCTGAAGCATTTTGTCCATTTTTCTATTGAGTTCTGTGTCTTTTTTCTATTGATTTGTGGTAGTTCATTACACAAAGTCACAATCAGTTATGTGTATGGCAAATATCTTCTTCCACTTGTCTTTTTACTTTCATTATGTCTTTCAATTTTAAAAAAACCCTTTAATTTAAAGGTAGTTGTATCTTTCAAACATTTTTTCGGTTTTGGCATTTTTGTGTCTTGTTTGAAAAAAAAGTCTCCTAATTCTTTGATGGAAAAGCATTGTCTTACAGTTTACATACTATTCTAAAAGTTTTAACGTCTAGCCCTTTAAACTACCTGAAACTGATTATCCCATATAGATAACCAGTCATTCCAGCACCATTAATAGTGGATTGCCTCCCCTCTGTGCCTGACTGGCCAGAGCAATCTCCACCAGACAGCACAGCCTCACATCTGTTTCAAGGTTAGGTTTTACCTACTGATGGGCCTACTCTTGTACCTAAGCTTAATTTCTCTAACTTTAGAATGAGTCTTGCTTGATACCTGCTATCATAAATGCCCCAAACTTCTTCAGGAATCTCTTGACTTCTCTTGGCCAATAGTTCTTTCACATAATTTTATAATTAGGTTGCTAAATCCCAGCCCCCCCCCAACCCCTCCACAAAAAAAAAGATCCTGTTGGGAATTGTAATGAACTAAATTGAATTATAAATTGAATCTAATTTGGAAAAAAAAATCATCTTCGCATTGTGTCTGCCTAGCTCTATAAATATGGTGTTTCTCCATTTATTTAGGTCTTCTTTAATGTCCATCAATAAATTTTTATAACTTTCTGCATACAAGTTTCAGACATCTTTTGTTAGGTGTATTTCTAAGGTTCCTTATTTTTGTGCTATTGTAAATGATGCTCTTCCAAAAATTACATTTCTTGTCTGTTGCTGAAGTATAAAGACAGAATTGGATTTTGGTATATTAATCTTCTAGCTAACTGCCTTGCTAAACTCTTTTCCTAATACTATAGTTTATAAATGTTCTGACTTTAAAGGGAATACCTAGGAATTTATCCATTGTAACTGAATTGTCAAATGGACATGCTTTTATCAACTTTTTGATCTCTTCTGTATCTGTAATTACATCCTCCTTTTCATTCACAGTAGTGGTTATTTGTGTCTTATTTTTGTTCTTGCTCATTCATACCGTATTTGTCTATTTTGTTAAGACTGTTTACAGAACCACCTTTCGGCCTTGTAGAGTCTCTTTGTTGTAGCTTTGTTTTCTATTTCATTAATTTCTGTTCTGAACTTTGCTTTCTTTGAATTTATTTGTTCTCTTTCTAAGTTAACTTGAGCACTCAGTTCATCCATTTCCAGTCTTTATTCTTTCTAAGTACTTAAGGCTATTAATTCTCATTATAATTTCTTCTTTGATTAATGAGTTATTAAAATGTTTTTTAAATTTCCAAATATGTTGGCACCACTTATCTTTTAATTATTGATTTCTAACTTTATTATTGTCAGAAAATGTGATCTCTTTGGATCTATCAATAATTGTTAGGTGTTGAAATTTCCTTCCTTTGATGGCAAGATTGGTCAGTTTCTCTCTGCAGTTTGATATATTTTTCTTTATATACTTTGCAGTTATTTTATTAAAGTATAAGCATAGAATTGTATCTGCCTGGTATATATGTAATGGCTCTCTCCCTAACAATGCTTTTTAACTTAAAGTCTACTTTGTCTGATATTAAAATAGCTCTGCCAACATTCTTTTGGTTAATATCAGTATAGCTTATTTTTTTATATCCTTTTACTTTCAACCTTTCCACTTCTGTGTGTTGAAGGTATGTCTCTTGAAGGCACATGTAACTGAGTTTTGATCTTCAATCTGATCTGACAATCTATGTCTTTTAACAAGTAAGTTTACTCCATTTACATGTATTGAGATTATTGAAATATTTGGATTTGTTTCTGTCTTTTAAAAATATTATTTGCCTCACTTTTTGTATATTTTTCATCTCCTCTCTTGCCTTTTATTTTGGGTTGAAATTTTTCTTATTTCATTTATTTATTTCTACCAATTTAGAATTTAGAGTCTATTTTTTTTTCTTTTAGTGATTTCACCCTGAAATTTTACCACGCATATTTAACAACGTCTAAAATTAAACAACAAATGAACTATCCTTTCCAGTTTCTGGAAGCCATGTTTTCTTCCAGGTTAGTGAGGATACTGAATTCCTGAAATTCTCATCTGAATACTATGACTCTATGTTTTGATTCTTCTAGATTCTGCTCTTTTCCCTGTTCTGCAATATATTCACAGACCACACTGTTGGATCTTTTCCCTTTACTATTTATTAACAAGATGAAAGATAAATGAACTCGTTATGAGTACACTGACTTGGTCCTGCTTTTTGTTTACTCATCTGGTAGCATATCTCATTCTTGGATCTATTATCTCAATGTAGCTTTATGTCCCTAACGCCTAGCCAATTATGAGCTTATGAAAGGCATTTACCTGATGGAGCAGATTATTTTTCAAGTGATAGTTTCAAGAAACTGTTTCTCTGGATTTTTGATCCAAAGCCCTACACAAGAATCAACAACTTCCAAAATATTAATACATTGTGACCAGGGTTCACCAATCACAGCCCCTCATACAGTACTTTGCTTACATACTATCTCTTACCCTCTTCCTGCCAAACTTTGTCACAGCTTTTAAAACTCTGCCTACACTTCCTAAAACAATGAAGGCCCCAGGACATGTGGAAGCGGGATAGAGAGCACTTGGCTGGCTTCACAGAATAGAACCATAAGGACAACAGACTTTCACAATGATTATCTCACCAAGCATCAAGTGTGAGGTGCACATTGTTTCCCTTCTTACAGACAGAGAAACTAAGTCTCCAAGATGTGAAATAACCTGTTCAAGGAAACAGATCTAGCAAACTGTAAAGTCAACCCTGAGAAGCCTAACCAACTCCATGAAAGAGTCAACAATGAGGAGCCACAAAGCTGTACCAAAGAAGTGATTCCACACTGAAGTAAGACTGTTTTAAGTTTCCAGGCCTACCTGCAATCATCTGAGTAAAGAAAAGAAACTTTCACGTAGGTAAAATATATAAGTAGTATATATTCTCTAGCAGATACAACTCATGGCTATTTTCCATGTAAATCATCTCAAATCAAGATTTGATTCTCTCTAACAGCTCTAATTCTAAAAGAGTCATGAACAGGAGTAAAAAGACCCCTGCATTCACTGCTTCTGCAACTGCATTTTCTGCAAAACTCTGCAGTTCTATTTTTAACATTTGATTACAGCATCAACAGAGCTATATTCCATAAAAGCAATTATATTTTGCTCAGCAAAAAATCAGAACAGAATAATATGCGGCATACTAACAACTGTCAGAATAGAAGCAATTTAGAACATTTTGGGATAATGATTGGGATCATTTTTCAGGATTTACAGCAAACACATTTTAACGGCATGCTACCATGGGGTCTACTGCAATGTTTAAGTTATGCACTACACAAACCAAAAGTGCACAGAGAGCCGAGTATTTTATCAAAACATTAATAACAGCACTCGAGAAACCTAAGCTTTTATCACACACTTCCTACTCACCAGCTCTCTCCATGTATAAAAAGCAGCATTTAACTTAAAGTACTTTCCTTTTCTTTAAGGGCTTTCTCTAAAGGTCTATCAAGTAGTGAAGTGGAATTGCTCAGCTAACACAGGAAAGGCAAACAGGTGGCAACCCCCTCCCATGACCGAGTGAGACCATGCTTATCTGTCGCAGCACAGCTCCCGGCTGAGGGTACACACGACCTCAGGATCCTCCCCGACACAGTATTCCAGGCACCGTAACTCAGAGTTCGTGTTGGTAGGTCACATCTCACCTACATGAAGGTCCTAGACAAATAGTCTAGGGCAGTTAGGGGGATGCAATTATGTTTGATTCATGCCTCTAAGGGCAGGTCATGGTTGCACAGGTCTTCCAGGTAGAATGGAGTGGTTAGTAGCACATCAGTGTTCTCATCAAGAGCAACCAGAAAAGCTAGACAAAATATGGAATTCAACTCCTTGGAAGCAGCTGAGAGCAATGAAATTCAGAGAAGCTAAAGGAAGGAGAGACCCTCCCTCCTGGAGGGCAGCCAGCCTCTGCAGCTTCCTTTATCTTAGAGACATTGCCCAATTCCAGGCACAAGCAGGAGCCCGAGAACCCTGGCATGGCTTCAGGTGGAGACTTGGGGTCCAAACACAGAGTTGGCTTTCCCCTCGGGACATTTTTCAAATTCTGAGGGCAAAATATATAAATCTTAACAAAAAGCCACTGAAAGCACAGTGAAGACAAAGATTGTAATTTGGAAACCCCAGAGAGAAGGGCTGTAAAGAATACGAAAGACTCTCCCCTGGAAACCCTAAAAGGCCAGAGCTCAGAAGAACAAGACGCAGCTCACCTGGGCTGCAGACCAGCTCTGACACAGCAGATCCTGGCTGGGTGAAGGCGATGGCCACCAGGTAATGAAGTCAGTCGACCGACTTTGAAACAATTACTATGTCCAGGAAAACAGGGAAAAAGATGAACTAAATGAGAAGAAGAATTCACCAGATAATTACAGTCTTTAAAAATATTGGGGACTTTCCTGGTGGTCCAGTGGTTAGGACTCCATGCTTCCACTGAAGGGGGCGTGGGTTCGATCCCTGGTCAGGGAACTAAGATCCCACATGCCGTGTGGCATGGCCAAAAAATAATTAAAAAAAAAATTTTTTTTTAATCAAAGAGGAAAATACAGAACTAAAAAACCAATATCCAAAATCAGTAACTCAAAAGAAGGGTCTGACAGCAAATTAGACACAACAGGAGACGGGACTAGTCAACTAGAAGACAGGTCAATTAAAACAAATACCCAAACTAAAACAGAAGGAGAAAAAGAATTAAAAAGAGTATCAGATAGAAGTAGCGACATAATGAAAGGTCTAACGTGTGTGATTCAAGTCCCAGAAAGAGAAAAAGAGAATAGGGTGGAAGAGAGAATGGCCGAGAATTTTCCAAAACAAATAAAATATCAAATTACAAATTATTCAAGAAGCTTTGCAGAGCCAAGCTGGCTTATTATAAAGAGAGAGAGAGAGAGAGAGAGGCTACATAAAGAGAAAATCTGAAAAGCAGTAAAAGGTAGATTTAGACCACACACACGCTACCTTCAAAGACATAACAAAAAGACTGAAAGTCAATTTCTAACAGAAATGATGAAACCACCTTTAAAGTCCTGAAAGAAAATAATTGCCAACCTGGAATTCTATAACCAAGAAAACACCATTCAAAAAATGAAGATGAAATTAAGACTCCTTCAGACAATCAAAGCAGAATTTGTCACCAGCAAACCTGCACTAGGAAAAGCAAAAGGAAAATGATCCAGAGGGAAGCCAAGATATGCAGGAAGGAATAAAGACTGATGAAAGGGATGAATGAATACTGACTGCAACCAAACTTTGGAAGCTCTGAAACAGACAGAGAGGTGGTACTGATTTAGCAGAATTGAGAACGAGGGATCCCAGAGTAGCAGCAGCGGAGAAAACAGAACAACCTGTGTACATCTCAGAACCCCCAGAAGGTTCAGGCACAGGCCTCACCGAGCACCTCCAGAACTGGGGCTGAACTGATGCAGACAGTTCCAGGGGTCTGGGGGCTGGTCAAGGAAATAGATAGACTAAAAGAAGCAGTAACACACAACAAGCTTTACTTTATCAGGTGGCACCTGGCTGCATGAGAGGCAAAGTCCCTCGGCATAACCCCATTCAGGGGCTTAAGGCCAGGGGACACCATCCAGAAGGGAAGAGGGTGAGGCTGGAGGTAGAGGAGTGTTGGAGAGGGGCTTGCACCTTCAGACGGTGTCACTCAGCAACACGGTGGGGAGTCTCTGGGTCAGAGAGGTCCAAAGGGCAGCTGCGGCTTGGGGTCTTATAACCATAAGGCCTGATCTTATCAATGGCCAGCAGAAGCTGGGGGAGGTTTTGCAGAGTATGCAAAGCAGGAAGGTTCTAAATGCTAAAAAAAAATTTAAAAAAAAGGAAAAGAAAAAGAAAAAAAAAATCTGCTTATTCAGGCTACTGTGTAAAATAACTGGATGTGGGGACTTCCCTGGTGGCGCAGTGGTTAAGAATCCACCTGCCAATGCAGGGGACATAGGTTCGAGCCCTGGTCCAGGAAGACACCACATGCTGCGGAGCAACTAAGCCCGTGCGCCACAGCTACTGAGCCTGCACTCTAGAGCCCGCGAGCCACAATTACCGAAGCCCGTGCGCCTAGAGCCCGTGCTCCACAACAAGAGAAGGCACTGCAATGAGAAGCCTGCGCACCGCAATGAAGAGTAGCCCCCACTCGTCACAACTAGAGAAAGCCTGCACGCAGCGACGAAGACCCAGCACAGTCAAAAATAAATAAATAAAATAAATTTATTTAAAAAAATAAATAACTGGATGTGTAAAAATTTGAGTTTGGAACCAGCAAGCTTTTGACTTAACAGGTCTCAACCCACGGTGAAGAAATAAATAACCTAGGGCCCAATGCACGGAGGCCATCTTTGGCCATTTATATAACAATTGAGAAGGGGGGTTGCTGAAATAAGAAAAGAAAATTGGGCAAACCACTTGAAAAAATTTAAATCCCTAGATTCCCCTCCCTTTACTCCACCAGAATTCTAGAGGTTTCTTCCCTGAAAAGGCTAAAACAAAAGATCTGTGGTGTGGGGACTGAGCATCTCCAATTCACACGGTAGCAGAGTGAGCCAAGAGAAGGCATGTTGAGGCCATGCCCTCTGCCACTGCAGCATCTTTTTAGATGAAACACAGGATGTGCTCCATGATAATGAGGATGCAGAGCCAGAATGAGGAAGACTTGAGATCCAGAAAAATGGGCAAATAGGATTCCAAATATCACAGCAAAGGGAGTGTCCAGGATGGCCACTGTGCAGCAGGCTTACAGAGTCATCAACCCAAGAGAAAAGAGTGAGGAATCCGAGAAGAAAAACGGAACAGAGAGATTATCTGCTGGAACTGACTTTGTGCAAAACTGTACTGAGAGGCTACGGCAAGAGAACGATTAAGAAAATGAAAAAGCAAGGCAAGTATCAACTTCAGGAAAACAAAGTTAGTTAGGCAACAATCGCAATACACTACACAGCTTTGCTGTGAATAATATTTGCATATGCGTGGTAATGTAAACCCAAACACTGACTTAACTATATTTGTAATACACTCACTCTGGAGGGTGAGGAAAGGGAAGCAGAGGGGATAGTGAGGTAAAAAGCTAAAAATCTTCACTGCCATAATGATGCCTAAACTGATGAATCGAAGAGAGCAGGATCTGCATCCCATGTAGAAATGTGGAGACGTGATGTCCAGAAAAAAACCTAAAAATCAAAAGTAATTGCCTCGGGGCAGGTTAGGGCAAGGAACTGCTGGGCTTTCCTATTGTTATTTGACTTTTAAAACTATGTCCTTATTTTATTAGGCAACATAAAAATTAATTTTAAAAAGAGATAGATATGAATATTTTTCTTTTTAGTAATATAAAACTTGAATTTTTCATTTCAAACCGCAAGTAATACCAGCATCTCTAATGCCTGTGAGAAAACAGCTGATCGTTTTACTTTTATTTTTTAATTTGAAAGCGTTTAAACTATCCTGTTATGCCAAAACTCCAAAATCTCCCCATTTTTCATGGTACCATGGGGAAAAACAATCTGATGTTTCTACCCACAAAACACCAAAGAGATTAAGATCAGTTAATTTCTTTAATGATTATTTCATGATCAATGTACTCTAAGTACTGGACAGCAGCCAACATCATTCCAGATGCTGACGGTGGAGCCCCAGAAAATAACTCAAAACGAGGACCCGCCAGCTGAATGGCTCTGAGCAAGTGACTGCTCACCCAGGGTAAGGATCCCATGGACCTTCTCTCCTGCCTCTCAAGGGGTTTTAACCACCCTGAGAGGGGATGCTGGGGCCAAGCTAAAGTCCTTGAATTACAGAGAGAAAAGAAGTGTTAAATTCTTGGATCTGAAATGAGGGGAAAGCAAAGTATAATCCAGGAGTTTAGGGTGGATAAAGCTGGCAAGTTTGTATATTAAATGAGGGAAGAATAAGAAAGATCTCTGGTGACCATAAGGCCGAAGAACTCTAGAGAGCAATCATGTTGAGAGCTGCAGGCTCTTGGCTGTGCAAGGAAAATCCCCCACCCACCACCATCTCCTCTACAAAGTCATTAGTACATTTGTTTTTGGATGCTTCATAAAAGATGCTTTTGTAGGGCTAGACTGGGGTGGAGGGAAGGTGACAAGGACTAACAAAGGTTTTGAGTGTCAGATTTAGATAAGACAGGGCAGTGCCGAGACAGCCCCTGAGGGTAGGGATTTGGGACAATGGAGTACGTAACCTGCAGAAATTAGAAGAAAGTTTGGGGAGGGCTTGGGACATCTTGGCCAAAAGAACTGATACAGGTGCCAGCCAATTATACCAGATCTTGTGGGGTTGGTGGGGGGGGACGGTGGGGGGGAAGCTGGAAGGAATCTGAGATACATAATCAGATGAAAAATTCTGTGGTAGATGAGAGGGTTTCAGACTGTTTTCCACAGAAGACTATCAATAGTTTCTCAAGGAACGCAAATAAATCAATGAGGTCTGAAAACATGACATAGTATATATATCCCTTTCACAAAGAGTCACAGGGTACATCAGCACAACAAATACATAATATACATAATAATACATAGCGCAGGAAACAGTTCAACCCTGAATAACTGGGCCTTCTCCAAATGTGACCTTGGAATCTTGTTTTAATTCAAAATACACATTTAACATTGTGCATAACCAGTCCTGCACTGCACACACTATATAGGGAATGCTGGCATAGGAAATTATAGTGGGAATTCAGAGAGAGATAAGATAAAGTGTTTTTTCTTTTCAAAATTGAAAACCCTTTCTCTGACTATATAAATAACATACACTCATGTTGCTAAATTTAGATAATATGAAAAAGCATACAGAGGAAAAAATAGAATTTACCCATACTGCCGCATACAGAGATAAACCAATGGCAACATGTAAGCATATTTATACCTCGACTTGTTTCTATTCACAAAGTTCATTTGATGTTTTTTTTTATATAAAGACTTTGCTCAGAGTACACAGTTTTTCATTTAGAAATATATTGTGGACATCTATGGACACCAATCCTCCAACGATGGGCTGTCTCACTCTTCTCATTCTACTGCACATTTCTACCATCAAAACCCACCAGACAACGTATTTCCAAATATCTCTGATGATGACTACACCTTTATTAATAGTTTTAAATCCTCTTTATACTGTTTAGAATTATTTTTGTACTGCATTCGGTTTGATCTTATAATGATAGCCCTACTTTCTTTTTCCTGGCCCTTACGAGATAATATATCTTCGCAGATGCTCTGGTCTGTTATTTTAAGCATGTTTTCGGCCAATAGCATCTATCTGAATTTTGATTTTTGTCCCAATCCAAAGCACTGTCTTTTACTAGGGGAATTTAAGCAACTTGCATTTATTGGGATAGCTGACAATCTGATGTTTCCCCCTGCTAATTTATTTTTATGCTTATTATTTTTTTATCTTTTGTTTTTCTAATTTTCCTGTCTTGCTATTTTGGCCAACTTTTCTATTTGTTATTTCCCTTTTCTAGTCATTTGAAAATTACACATTTCTTTTCTATTCAAATTTTTAAATACCTACTTGAAAATACATACCTAGAACATGTATATCAATGGCACATATACTTATAGGCTCTATGCAAGATGGCAAGATTTTCTACTCCACCTGACCTCCCAGATTTTATTGAACAACCACAACTACTCAAACTTAATTTTATATTTTATTTGTTTAATTGCTTACTGCTGCATTATTTATACCAATGTTTCTCATCTTTTGACATCTTTTATTGATAACTTCTTTTTTCATTTGGCTTATGCATGTCAAGTAATTTCTTCTTTCAGAAATGGAATGCAGAGACTATGAATCTATTGAATTTCCAAAGATAACTATTATTTGCCCATTTATGTGAATAAGCTTAGAAATTTTGCATATAGAAAGCCTACAGCAACCTAGCTTAATAGTCTTATTCCTTCTAAAACATATAAATGTTGCTGCATCACCTCCTAGCATTGGGTTTTTTTTAAATTATTATTATTTATTTTATTTTATTTTATTTATTGAACAACTATAGTTGATTTACGATGCTGTGTTAATTACTGCTGTACTGGGTTTTGAGGGTTAGAACCTAGTATCAATGTGATTCTCTTTCCTGTGAAAGTAGACTGTTTTTTCTTATCTCATGCTTATCTTTTGTTTTTTTTAATCACTGATTCAGAAAAAATCAAAACTGAAATACCTACTATCTGCCCACCCAGTGTCTGGCATCTACTCTCCATGTCCCTTAGCTTTTCTCTCCCAACTCCCCCATCTTTATCCCAAAGGGATCCTCCGCTGGTCTAACTCACTCATCCAGATCTGCTCATGGGAACATTTTCATGTCCTGTCTGCAGACACTGCATTTCACGCCCTTCTTCTGCAATGTGACTTCCTTTTAGACCTCACTGAGGTC
Organism: Balaenoptera acutorostrata; assembly: GCF_949987535.1. Taxonomy (NCBI): domain Eukaryota; kingdom Metazoa; phylum Chordata; class Mammalia; order Artiodactyla; family Balaenopteridae; genus Balaenoptera; species Balaenoptera acutorostrata. Next base: position 31,700,713 of record NC_080066.1, on the reverse strand, counting down.
ATGAGTTGGAGCTGGTATGAAGTTTCCTTCCACATCTCTGTTTCACTGTGTGCCACTGACCCCAGAGGCTTCCTGACGTTAGTACATGATAAGCCCTAAATACTAACACTTGCTTCAAAACGCCCTGCGTCTGAGCACCAAGCAGTCAGGGTGATTCCAGGAGGAGAGGCCACGCCTGTCACACAGAAGCACAGGAGAACCATGCCGTCAGGACCAGCCCCAGGGCTCTGGCGGCTGCTGCCCTGGGAGTGAGCAGCCGGGGAGGCGGAAGAAACCTGTGGACGTGCAGCGCCCAGGAGGGATGGCAGGATGGACCCTCACACTGCAGCGGGGCTTTGTTTCTTGTTCTTGGACCCTGTGTGATTCATTTGGTTACACTGAAAGCAAACTCGACTTTTCTGCTGTACTATTTCAAGTATCTCTATGTCTCTATAAACACTCTGTGTGATATTAACTGTGGTTCTTCCCATGTTTCCATTCTTTCCAGGCCTAAGTCATTATCCCGCAGCTACTTTGAAATAAATGTGAGCAAAGCACTTTCCCTACCCCCCAGTCATGAGACTCCCAGGGTTGGGGGCTGGGGATGGAAAGGCACACCACCTGAGCCCTGACCTTCAGACTGTCTAATTGGGGGTTCCTGAGATGGGGCCCAATCGATCTGTTTCTCCGGCTGCTGTAACCAATCACCACAAACCTAGAGGCTGAAAACACACAAGCGCACCATTCTGGAGGTGTGAAGTCCAAAACGGGGCAGTGGGGCCGCCTGTCTTCCAGAGGCTGCAGGGGAGAATCCGCGCTCGGCTCGTCCAGCTTCGGGGGTCACCCGCTCCCACCTCTGCTCCCATCCTCACACCCCTTCCTCTTTCCCGTCTAAGGACCCTTGTGATGACACTGCCCCCCCAACCCTGATAATCCAGGATAAACCTCCTCGTTTCAAAATCCGTAACTTACTCGCGTCTGCAGAGCTTCTTCTGCCGTGTCAGGTAACACATTCACAGGTTCTAGGGATCAGGACAGGACACCATGGTGGCAGGGGCGTTGTTCTGCCCACACACCCAGGGATCTGAACGCTTCACAAGAACCAACAGAACACAGAGCGAGAAGCACCACACCGTCATTGGAACCTGTTCTTTCAGGACACTCTCTGAGCCCTCTTCACCTTAAAAGTGCAAAACTGACACCATGATGAACAAACTGATCATAATATAAGCAGAACACTCCCTGGCTATTTATTAAGGTAAAATACTGCAATATGCACCTAACCTACTTATTATAAGAATTAACTTTTAAGTGAGATATCAAATGAGAAAAAAGACATGTTTAAGAGTCAGTGGAAGATGCAAACTATTACATATAGGATGGATAAACAACAAGGTCCTACTGTATAGCACAGGGGACTATATTCAATATCCTAGGATAAACTATAATGGAAAAGAATATTATATATATGTGTATATATGTGTATAACTGAGTCACTTTGCTGTACAGCAGAAAATATACTTCAATTTTAAAAATTAAAAGAAAAAGAGTCAGTGGAGTAAAATAATAATCAAACCAAAAACCTGGGCTGTGATGTTTGTAGGGTCACTAGAAGTCCTTTCCACAACGAAATCAAGACGAGCCCCCGTGGTGAGCCCTGCACATTCCTTCTCAGGGCTTTCACACTAAGCTTTAGACAGCTGGACTCTCATACACTCAGAAAATATACTTCCATTTTCACTTTTTCATTTCTCTTAAGCTTTTTTACCGAAAGGAAAAAAGGGAAATTTCTGAACGGTTAAACATGTTATTAGGAAACAGAATTTTAAATAGCCAGGTTCTCAGTCCATGCCCATATTCCAAATGTGTCATTATTTATTATAAACAGCACACAGAATTGACAGATTTTATAACGTGGGAGTTTCCTGGGCTGCCATTCACCAGCTGATATAAAAGTTAGTATAATGAAAATGTCAAGAAACAGCATCACATTTAGAAATCATGAAACACAAAAATGGAGCTGTCAGTCATCCTGAACGCTTGCCAAATAAAAAGTTTTAAAGAGAGTCATGGGTCATCAGAACCACATGCCACAACTTCCACTGCACAGAGATGTACCAGGATTATGGAAAGAATCTAAGATTTGTCAGGTGGCTGGTCACACCAGCTCACACCAAATTTGCTCTCAACGGGCACGCCCAGATCTATTTTCACGTTAACTGCCAAAACAATCGTCTCCTCTCCCCTGTGCTTGCTCTGTTAAGGTTTACTTTTTGGATCTGGGTTCCTATGTTAAATCTGGGATTTTATATTTGCATGTAGACTCTATATCACATTTAACCCATTAAAAATGTCACCTTCGTTGGTTTCAGCCCTTCTTCCCCTCTGTCCTGATTCTGACAAGAACTGGTGGGAGGGACAAAGCAGTTTGTGGTTGAAACTGACAGACACAATGATCTGAAACTGTATTTCCTGAGAAGTAAGCAAGGAATCAGCTCCAGAATGCCAACAGGACTCAGCGATACCCAAGCCCAGCCCAGATGAGGGCACCTCCATGACCGGGGCTGAGGGGTGAGGGAAGGAGACCCAATGAAAAGAGTCAGAATGAGGGGGTCATGCAAATCAGCCGGGCTGCATGAGGCACTCCTGCCTGACATAAGGCCAAAACACCCACCTGCACAGACTCTCAAGTCCTACTTAGCCCATACTTCCTCTGGTTCATGGGCCACAACCACCATGGACACACTGTCTCTGAGGAGAAATGGATTCCGAGGGAAAAGGCTGGGAAAGGAAGAGGTGGGAAAGTGCTGACCACTCCAACGGGGCCCCAAGCTGGCTCAGGAGTTGGCGAGGAAGCCACAGAGATTCACAGGTATGCATGTGGCTCCCCAGGCCAAGGACGGGGCAGACGAAGGTCAGGGCCAGCAACATGGTCCCTCAGGTCCCTAGATCCAAGTGATGGTGAGGCCAACCAACTAGACCTCCAGATGACCTCGACAACACAGGACAGAGGGAGAAGCAGCGGGTGAGTCAGAGATCCTTACTCCATCTCCCCATTGACAGAAGGCTCCGTCCACCATGCACATCTCCGTTCATATGTCACCTTCTCAGGGAGAGGCCTTCACTGAGCCCCAGTCCAAAGCAGAGCCCTGGCCCTTATCTACTGCACTGCAGTTTTATCTCCTTCTCAACACCTGTCACCATATGAAATGGTTTGCTTATTTATCACCTGTCTCCCTGTTCCAGAATGTAAGCCCACCAGGCAAAGACCTGGTCTGTCTTGTCCAACACTGCATCTCCAGCTCCCAGCACAGGGCCTGGCTCACAGAGCAGGCACTCAGATCATTGTGGATGCATGGGTGGATGGATGGATGGATGGATGGAAGGGTGGATGGATGGATGGAAGGGTGGATTGATGGATGGATGGATGGATGGATGGATGGATGGATGAAAGGGTGGATGGGTGGGTAGATGGATGGAAGGGTGGATGGGTGGATGGGTGGGTGGGTGGATGGATGGATGGATGGATGGATGGATGGATGGATGAGTGGATGGATGGAAGGGTGGATGGGTGGGTAGGTGGATGGAAGGGTGGATGGATGGATGGATAGAAGGGTGGATGGGTGGGTAGATGGATGGATGGATGGATGGATGGATGAAAGGGTGGATGGGTGGGTGGATGGATGGATGAGTGGGTGGATGGAAGGGTGAATGCGTGGGTAGATGGATGGAAGGGTGGATGGATGGATGGATGGATGGGTGGATGGGTAGATGGATGGATGGATGGATGGATGAAAGGGTGGAGGGGTGGGTAGATGGATGGAAGGGTGATGGATGGATGGATGGGTGTGTGGGTAGATGTATGGGTGGATGGGTGGGTGGATGAGGGAGTGAGGGAGGAAGGAAGGATCACTCTGCACAACCAGGCCTGATCTGACCAGGCTTTAATGATCCTGGAGGTCACTGCCTCCTGCAAAATAGCCAAGGACCCACTCTGAGTCTTGGGAGACGAAACGGACAGTGTCTGATGACTCTGTGCTAGAGGCCGCCAGGGCTGCCCTGTTCCTGGTCTTACTGGCACTGCTCCTAGGAGCTCCCACCCTCCCCAAGTCCTTCCAGTAACTCCCTTTTTGCTTGAATCAAGCAGAGTTGGCATCTTCTGCCCCCGAATATGCGCCGTTCCAGAAGCGCAAATTACAGCTGAGAGTTATGGGTGCTTATGATGTGCCCAAACTGTGCTTGTTTAATCTCCACAGGGATCCGAGCGGGGAGGGACTGTTATGATCTCAGGAGAAAAACACAGAGGTCTGAGTGGCCAGGAGACTTACACTATGGCCACATGGCTGGTAGCAGGGGAGCCAGCATGTGAACCCAGGCCATCGGCTCCAGCACCCATGTTCTGGACCAGCACACAACTCTCCCTCCTGCTCAGCCACTCTGGCCCCTGCCAGCATGGCTTTATTGTGATGAAGCAGTCTTTCATAAGTAAACAATTCCACATAGCTCATCTTTTTAATGAATCTAAATGTTTACAAATCAGGTCTACTTGTGGGGGCACCTATGGGTCATCCTGAATCTTTTACAACTGCTGGATGCAGCCTGGAATCATTCTCCTAACAACATATTTCCATAACTCGCCCCAGAAAGATTGTACAGGCACACCTTTAACAAAAATGTAACCCGCAAAGTAAAAGTTACTCTGTGGAACCCTTCCCCAAAATTTATATAATCTATACATAACCATTTCTGTTAAAATTATTTCTAGACCTAAGCAACAGTAAACTCATCAGTTTGATTATAATTTTATAATCCCTGGCATCTCCAGGAGCAGTGTATATGGAGCACAGCCTGAGGAAAATCAGTAAATAAATTAAAAAGCAAAATAAATCGTATAAGCTTATTTTCACAGAAAAAAAAAATTATATTGCAATTTTTATAAGGGCAAGGAGTGGGAGGTGGAAGCAGAGATCAATCCATTTTCCTCTCACTCCAGGTCTAAGAATCCTCATTTTCTATTCTTCAAATTAATGAAATGAACACAGACCAGTCTGATTAGGAGGTCTGAAATAATGGGAGTACCGACGCATTTGCATTTTCTTTCAATGTGAACAGGCTATTCTGATAGTTAGAAAAACCATGACAAATTGCAGGAGACTTCATCCTTTGTTGCTCGGAAATGGCTCTCTGGCCGTAATATACCGTATCATTGCCAAATGCACCTAGCTTCAAGTGAGAAGCAGAGTGGATGGTGTTAAATATGAAATCAGTGCCATGTTTTCTCAATGTGTCAACCCTAATTCTAAATTAAAGACTTCTGTCAACTCGAAATAACTCCCGTACATTCATTGCTGTTCATAACCGACATGGGAATTTTTTGCAATAAGAATAAAACCCACCTCCAGCCCTGAGCCCTGGCCCTCCCCCTGCACTTGACCAGCCACCCCATTCCTCTGTCTGTCCCTCAAGCACAACAACTGTGCCACGGCTCTCGCGTGGGTTTCCATTTTGTATTTCAGTTGCTCACCGGTCCTGCCTGGGATGCTCTGCCCCCAGGTCTCCTCTTCCCCCGACGCCTCTTCACCACCCCGGTCTCTTCTTAAACCTCACTTCCCCCAGGAGGTTCTCCCGAAAAACTGCTCTAGTGTCATCGTCCTCGTCTGTACTTCCTTACACCTGGGGGAGGGGTCTCTGCCTGACCCTCTCCCCCTCAACCGTAAACTCCACTAGAGCCAGGACCCCTAGTCCCCGGCACACACAGCAGGCCTCGGGGACAGCTGCTGACCAAGGCTGCAGGAATCACCACAGCAAGGCCCCGTGCAAATGGGCTGGAAAAAGCACAGGGGGCCTGCTCCATCCCGGCCTCGCCCTCCCCGTCTCCTGCACTCCCAGCTGCCAGCCGCAGCACCCGCAGGCCCTCGACCCACACTGCTGGGAGGAGCCCCCACGCATCCCAGCGGGCCTGGACTCAGGCCGCTCCATGGCTGGTCCAGCACTGACCTCCCGCCTCCTGCCTCCCACCCCGCACCCCGGCTATAAACCAGGCTCGGTCATGCCCCCAGCTCCCCAGGCCAGGCCCCCTGGGTGGTGGCACCTCAAGCCCTCCAACTGTTGGAACCCCCCTGCCCCAGCACTGGTGGCTGTGGCTGTGTCCTCCCCAACATCATCCTGGTGGGTTTCTCCCTCCCCCTGAGAACTGGGCCTTTGGGTGCATTTGCACAGCAGTGAGTGACCAGAATCTAATCATGAAATTAATTCCTGCCTCGGAAGGATCACAGCTGCCCCTTTCCCTTTTGATGTTCATTCCTTCTTTGAACTAATGATCAAAGATCTCCTTTGCCCTTAGAAGTCCTAAATGCCAGTGATCATGTACCCATGTTTCTCTCTTCAGGCTGCTCATGTTCATTCACATATCCACAGAGGCCAATTTATTTAATGGTATAAATCTTCTTTCCTGTCGCATAGTTAAAAACGCATTCTTCCAATCAAGAGGAAATAATTCCCAGAAGGTTCCTTTTCTGACAATGTGGCTCCTGATAACTGGAGAGAGGGTTCCCCCATCACATGTTGGAAGACAGAACCCACAGCCCAATCCCAGGAGGAGAAGCCTCCCGCAGTTTTCCTTCTTTTCCTTCTCTTCCACTGCTTGTCCCCCAGGGGGAGACCCCCGTGACACCCAAGGAAGTCTTCCACTGGAAAATCTGGGGACCCCTACACTGAAAGAGGTACTGGTCCTTTCTGGCCCTGAGGCCTGTACATCCTCCTTCCCTAAACAGAACCCCCTTAACTTTTCATAAAGAATCAAAAAAGGTGATCCATTTACCTAACGACTCAGAGCCACCAGTCCTGTCACTGAAGCCCCACACCCGGCCGTATCTGTCATCGTAAGACTTATTACTACCAGGCGTTATACTGCAGATTGCTTTGCTGGTCGGTTTACTCTCTGCCTGTCTTAGAGAATGCGAGCAGCGGCCCCTGGAAAGAGATGCCTAGAGGACCTGCTGAAGGAACTGATGGACACGTGGCTGCCATGGCTCCGCGAGCACAGCACTTCCCGTGTCTTGGTTTTAGGGATTCAAGAATCCCCTGCCATCTTTCATGTCCATGGGCTTCCGTGACTGCAGAACCCAGCAACCCATGGGCAAATGTCCATGTACTTCATTGTTTCTGCTTCAAAAGAGACTGGTGATCTGGGACGGGCCTGGTATTATCATGAAAGCTTTTAGAAAGACCCGTTTCCCCGACACAGAGGTCTCCGTGGTCAGTTATTCCCTGGTTCTTCCCAAACGGGGCTCACATGAGACGCTGTATAATCACCGGGCATTTGTGTGATGAGAACCACATTCTGGCCTTTTATCCACATGCCCCCACCTGTTCAGCGCCCCATGGGAACCCACAGCTGTGCCACGGACCATAAATCAGGTTCAACGTCCCTGAGAGGACTCCAGGCTGTCAGTTACAGGCACCCAGATGCACACAGACGCATCTACATGCTGCGAGCAAACAGCTAAGAAGACAAGAGTCCTGCTTCAGTGGGCTCGACCTGAAGCATCAGTGACCGAATTACTTCTGTAGCATTGCAAAGCCTCAAGTGGGACGAACCGTGTCTCACACAACAAAAAAGCCTTGTGTTGAAGATGAACTTTTCACAGTGGGATTCTGGTATAAGATCAACACGACAGCACGGCAGACATGGGCCAGCTGTCACGAGACTCCAAGACTGGGTTTTTCAAAGTGGGAGTTCATGGCGTCCAGGGCATCTCAGATGTGACCAAGGTTGAGAAACTGCTCTCAACTCGGGGACACTTTTGTTTCCTGCCGCCACACTTTAGGTGTGGCCTGCGGCGTCAAGGGGACTGGACAGCTGGTTTTACTCTTCCCTACTTTCTCCCTATTTGCTCCTCCCTGCTTGACAAAACTGTGTTTCCTCCTTTCAGCGACTTCCCCCCATTTTCCTTTTGAGTGGAGATGGCCTTTGACATTTGCGGGGATTATTTTACTTATTTGTTTAACATATCCTGACCAGCAAGCCCACTCCTGAGTATGTACCCTAGAGAAATGGACAGGTGTTCAGAGAAAAACTTGTACACTAACGTTTATAGCAACTCTATTCCTGATTGTCAAAAAAAAAAAAAAAAAAAAGACTGGAAACAACCCAAATGTCTTTCCATGGATGAATGGACAAACAGGTACATTCATACAATGGGATACTACTCAGTAAACAAAGAAATGAACTATTTATACAGTAACAATCTGGATAAATCTCCAAGGCTCTATGTTGAGCAAATGAATCCAATCTCAAAAGCTTACATGCTGTATGAGTCCATTTACATGACTGTCTGTGAAAGACAAAACTACAGGGATAAAGAGCAGATCAGTGGTTGCCAGCACCTAGGGGTTGGGGGAGGTTCATCTATACAGGACAAGCACGAGGGTGTTTTCTGGGGTGATGGAACGATTCTGTATTCCAGCACATGTAAGATATGCTTGTGTCAAAATTCAGAGAACTGTAAGCCCCATGTGTTAAAATTCATTGAACTATACAGTCAATTTTACTGTATAGTAATTTAAGAATTAAAACTATTTTAAAAATCAAAGATACTTCTTCACAGAAAAAAAAAGATCACTGAACACAATCTTTTAAAAATAGTCTATGGAATCTAATTAAGCCAGGAGCCATAATCCACTAGTGTTGTATCTTCAAGCCAGCAAAACCGTGAACTCAGAGATCTGTAGCTCGTCTGCTCACCCGAAAGTTCCAGGGTGGGAGTGAACTTGCCAATTCCAAGTCCTCGAAGAGAGAAAAATAATGCAAATTTCAAGGGAGGACACCCCAGCTCCTCAAAAACCCACAGACGCAGCCAGACCCAGATTTGGGTACATCAACTTGGCACTCCCAGGAAAAAGCAAATGGGGACCACACTGTCCCAAGGTAGTGCATCCTGGATGGTGCTTGGGGCAAGTTTCCAGTACTGCTTGTTTAACTTTTATGTTTGTCAATATCATCGTTTTCTTTCTTTCTTTTTTTTGGATGATAAAAATTACTCAAGCCTTCAAAGCATCTTTATAGGATAGCTTTAGAAATTGTCCTTCGGTTCTGATCAAGCTGCCTTACAGGAGGAGAGGAAGATCAGACATAAAAATAAGGCGCTCACTCAGCTTCTTTCAAGATAATGTGATTTTAAAAATATATATATGTGTTATTAAACACTTTGTTATTGATGAGGCAACCAATGTAGTAGACAGGACAATGGTGACAAAGCTAGATCCAGGCCCTGGGCTAAGAACACTCAGGTCCATGGAACCAGTCCAGCTGGTCATCTCACTCAGAGTGAGAACATGTGAATTTCCCACCATTCCATGGGGCAGGAGTTCAGATGCTGCAGGTCTCGCCAACTGTCATTTTCTGTTCATGCACAGGAATCACACTGTAAGACACCTGACCTTCACGTGGAGAAGAAGCACGTCCCTGTTTGATTCACGTGTCACATACTCAAATCATCTTTTCTATGTCAGCAGTATTCCACGGGTCTTGTCTATGTGCATCTGCATAGGCAGAGAACCACCGTGGTCATCGCGAGGAAATGTGGGCACATAGCCTCCAGGGGACAAGGACTTGGGGTCAGCAGCTTTTAAACTTTAAGAGAATTTTATTCCCCAGAGAAGTTCCTATGCGGAATCCAATATTTAAAACAGGTGTTTCGTTAGCACAGATTTATTTTATAAGTTCAAATTTTAAATATTTATTATAGATTCAATCAAGAGAACACTGAGATTGGAAAATGGGATTATACAGGACAGCCAAAGTCACACCAGCCCAGGAAGATAATTGACTTCTAAGTTTAATTTTGGTTGCCCAGTATAGAGAAAATTTTGAAAACAGGTCGGTTTTACTTGACAATTTTAGGATACTCTTAAATTAAATGAATCCAGAAGTTAGAGTCAAAATACAAGGAAACAACGATTTCAATGCTGAATTGTTAAAATGAACCAGTGCATGGCTTATCCACTAGTTTAAGTAATAATTACTTGGTAGAAAATATTTTTCAAACATATTTGTAACATTATGAGCTGGATTTCCCATAATGTTATATTTTAAAACATATTACTTCAGTACAAACCGAATCTTTAGACAAAATTTCAGTCAAATTTACCTTGTTTTCCCTGCTGACTGTAAATCTTTCCAAGGACTCAGAAGGCTGGAAGGGAGTAAACTGGCAGGATCTGGGGGCCAGGCATATAAAAAATGTCACTAAAACCTTGTTTTAATCTTGAGTTGTCTTTCATATTCTGCTTCATTAACTGTCCCAAACTGAAGCCCAGGAAGATATCCCTGGCTTGCCCTGCAAGTTCTCAGCATCTCCAATCCGTGCGAGAGGCTGGTGGGAAATCAGCTCATTGAAAGAAACTGGGGGCTCTTTCCAGTCCACGATGAGTTCTCAAAGCCTGACATCTGTGGGGGACTGTCAAACTTTCTTTCCTGAGCACGTGAGCCAAAGGCCCAGATTTAAGAAAGAAACCATAATTGCAGTGTTTTTGCAACTCACTGTAAAATATAACAATTAAATAAGTAAATGTTAAAATTACTAAAATAAACTGATTATTTGGATTCTAAGAGGAGATGAGTAACCAGCTCTAAACACAAAAATAAATAAATGTTGAAGGATGTCCTACAAACACAGTCTTCTGTATCAGGTGGCCTGTTTTAAGAGTAAGTGAGCGCTTTACATAACATTCCAGCTCTAATTTCTTTTATTATTCAAAATTCTGGAGCTAGATTTAGAGTTTGGATAATTAATGAGATCACCCCTTGCTCTTGCTCCTGATTATCACTCATCAGGGTCCTGTTTGCACTTCTCTTGCCGACTGTAATCATTTATTTGAACCAGTGGCTCATCAGCTCTTCATTAGTGCCTGTAGGTTAGATAAAATGTGCTTGGATTTCCAAAATAAATGCAAATCACATTGGTGTTGGCAGCAAAGAGGTGAATTCCCAGAATATTTTCAAATAAGACAGTTCCCCCCAAGACCGTGGCTCTTGAGTGAGAAATGTGGTGTCCTCCTGAGTGACCGAGAACTCACCCCCTAATCCAGCCCTGAACATCTACCCTAAAAACACTCCCGTGGCCACAACCACTGGGCGTCACCTTAGCCCCGGCCTCAGCATGCAGGAACATGTCAGTTACTTAAGTAGGAACAAGGAGTGAAAGTCAACAAGAATTCAGTACAAAATTTAAAAGCCAGAGTCCCCTAGCTAGCAAGTCAAAAATACAGCTGCCAAGGCCCCGTCCTGGAGAGTCAAACTCAGAAGCTCTGAGAGCAGAGCTGGACACCGGGATCAGTGCAGCCTTGAACACAGCAGACCTGGATCCAAACCCTGATCTGGCCTTGAGCAGCTGTGTAGACTTACACATCACAAGCTGAACTTGGTGTTTTCATCTTTGAAAATGGAGATGACAGGAATTCCCTGGTGGTGCAGTGGTTAAGAATCCACCTGCCAATGCAGGGGACATGGATTTGATCCCTGGTCCAGGAAGATCCCACACACTGCAAAGCAACTAAGCCCATGCTCCACAACTAATGAGCCTGCGCTCTAGAGCCCACGAGCCACGACTACTGAGCCCACGTGCCGTAACTACTGAGGCCACACGCTCTAGGGCCCACAGGCTGCAACTACTGAGCCCGCATGCTGCAGCTACTGAAGCCTGTGAACCTAGAGCCCGTGCTCCGCAACAAGAGAAGCCACCACAATGAGAAGCCCACGCACCACAACGAAGAGTAGCCCCCCGCGCTGCAACTAGAGAAAGCCCGCGTGCAGCAACAAAGACCCAATGCAGCCAAAAAATAAATAAATAAGTAAATAAAGGGAAATGACAGCCCACAGCCCCATGGGCAGCAGTGAGATTACAGACGTAATGAAGGGGAGAGCCTCACACAGTCCCACCCCTACGACGGCCCCCCTTATAAAGATCACAGAGGCAACCCGCTTGCAGGGGAAAACGGACTTGGAAGATTCAAATGCATTTCATGAGATAGAGGAAGAGGCCGAACAGCAACATGAGGAGGCAACCGGACACACCCAGAATGTGTGTCTACAGGTCAACTGACCTCTTCAGTGAACTGCTGTCACCAAAATAAAAAATGGGGGACTTTATTCGAGGAAAGGGATTTAATGAGCCAGAGAAATAAGATAAAAATAAGCAAGGGGGGACTGAAACCTAGATTGAATGCTGTGAGGCTGGGTTACAGTTGGAAATATCAGTATGAACAAACTCAGTTTAGCTTAAGAGAGACAGACACAGACTGATAGACATAGATAAACACAGAAATACAGAAATGTTACATCTGGCTTAATATACTTACAGTCATCCCTCATCGTTTGCGGATTCCATATCTGCAAATTCACTCACCCCCTAAAATTTATTTGTAACCCCCAAATCAAGACTCAAGGTGCTTTCACAGCCACTTGCAGCCCCACGCGCGCACAGAGCATCAGATAATTTGAGTTGCCCGATGCACAAGGTCCCAGCTGAGGTTCCCAGCTGAGGTCAGACAAGGCTCTGCCTTTGTGTTTCAGCTCACGCTGTAAACAAGGGTCCTTTTCACCATCTACTTAGTGCCATGGTTTTTGCATTTTCTGTGTTTTTTGTTGGTGATTTCACTGTTCAAAATGGCCCCCAAGCATAGTACGGAAGGGCCACCGAGTGTCCTAAGTGCAAGAAGGCTGTGATGTGCCTTACAGAGAAAATGCGTGTGTCATTCAGGCCTGGGTCGCAGTGCTGTGGGTTGTGAGGTCAATGTTAATTCTCCAGGTGCAACCCCATTGAACTAAATTTTGTCTTCACCTTGTACACCTGAGAGCTAAAAAGACCATAACATGGGGAGTAATACTGGGTCAAAATTTACAAAATAAAGTACTGTTTTGATGGGGGAGTTGATAAAAAAATGAGTCAACAATACATGTTAAATAAGGTGCCTTTAAACAGAAACACACATAACACATGGTTATGTATTGATCGGTTGACAAAAATGTTGTGGCCATGGTCTCAGGAACCTAACCCTGAATTTCCCCCAGAAGCAATGGTTCAGAGTTTACCAATCCAAAGTTCAGGGCAGCTTTATAAAACAAAACTATCCCAAATACTGAGAACTGACTGTACATTTATTTCCTAGTTCTGTCCCCTAAGATGGCCTAGAAGCAATGACACCCCATTAGTAACTAGCACCCAGACTGTGGTTTCTAATGCCCCTCTCCAAAAAAAGGATAAATGGCTGGTAATAGGGCTGGGGCAGGGAAAATATGAGCCTGAAGCATCTTGTAGTGGTAGAAAATAAGGAAGTGCTAAAAATTAGGGCGGGGGGGAGTTGATGGGAAAACACTGTGTTAAAGACACACAGGAGCCAAGTGGCTAAAGAGAGAACAATTTGAGCAACAAAGTAAACAACCACAGTATTGAATTATAACATAAGAAATAAGATAAATATCCATGAGTCCATATTGATATCTCAAATGACTGAATAAATACATTTACATAATGAATATATAAGTTTAATAAGTAAATATATTTATTCAGAAGTGACAAATCTTCCTTAAAGAAGAATTCCAAATAAAAATTGTAAAAGAAAGACGGGAACTAGGAAGTCACCACCAGAACTCCACAGTGATGATTGCTGAGGCCAAGATCTGCTCAAGAATGCTCGTCAGTGGTCGAAACTTTAAGGAGAAACAGGATACTTACATTGCCTCAAAGTATCTCCCACAGAATATTTATTAATTACTGTGGTTTTAACATATGTCCACAAATTTCTTCACCAGGTCCTCCTGGAAGGACCTCTAGGAGGTAGAGCTTAACCCTCCCCCATCGAGTGTAGCCTGGATTTGGTAACTGGCTCCTAATGACTAGAGTTTGGGGAGGGGAAGGATGGTGACTCTGCAGTGGAGAAAACTGGCAGCCACCACCTCGACCAGGGGATCAAGGTTAACATCACCAGCAATAAGTCAGGTGTCGACAGCATCATATGAGGCAATGAGAAGAGTACCTCACCTCTGTGCTATTTTTCCCTCAACCCCATCCTGATAATGAGAAAACATCAGACAAACCCACATCGAGGGACGTTCTACAAAATACCTGACCAGTATTCTTCAAAAGTGTCAAGGTCATGAGAAACAAGGAAAGACTGAGGAAATATCCCAGATTAGAGAGGTCAAAGGAGACATGATGATTAAATGATGCATGTACCCAGGATTGGATCCTGGAACAAAAAAGGTCATCAGTGGGAAAACTAGTGAAATCCAAATAAAGTCTGTAGATTAGCTGATAGCAATGTTAATGTTTACTTTTCACCAATTTATCATGGTTTCGTGAGATGGTAACCTTGGGGGCAGCTGGGTGAAGTGTTTGGGAACTCTGCCCTGACATATGAACAATTCTCCTTAGGGCAGCAAAGGTACGGTCCACCTTGGAGTTTGGTACTATGGTGAATAAAAAAGCACACAATCATTTTCAAAAAATGAGGTTGGCTGGTTTTCAAATTTTAGAATCTATTTATAGACAAGCACGAGAGCTGAAATACCATTCAAAGCAAAGGCCCGGGTGACAGCAGTTGGGAGGTAAAGGGACAGGTGAGGGAGGCCGGACTTCTTCCCTCACCCAAGAGATCCTGTCCTAAGATAGTGCCCCACGTTAGAGAAGTTTAAATTCACGATTTAAAGTCATAAAATCATCACGAAAAGAAATATAAATTATAAACAAGAGAAACCATGAGGTCAGAGCAGGGGACCCATAGAGACAGTCGAGGTCCATACATCTCTGTGGCCACCAGACACGTGAACAGGTAGTGAAAGTCAGAGTGACCAGAGAAACACAGGTCAAGGATCATTTTACACTCATCTCACTGGGAACAATCTTTGAACTCTGACAATGCTCAGGGCGGGAGAGAGCATGGATCTGTAAGATCAAGACACAGGAGGATTGAGTGGGGAGGGAGGGAGAATGTAAACAGAGAGATTGCTCTGAGAAAGAGTTGAGCGTTACCTGCTAGCATTGACCGTCCACACACCTTATGCCCAGGGTCTGACTCTTGGGTTTATAACCCAGAAAAAAACTCTTGAACATGTGCACCAGAAAACCAATATGAGAATGTTCACAACAGCAACAATCTGCAAACGGCTCAAATGTCCATCCATGGGGAGCAGGTGAATAAACCATGTGATGTTTTCATAGCACAATCAAAATGCGTAATTACAGCACTCACAAAACACGAAGGAACTTTAACAAAATACTATTTAGCGGAAAAAGGTTAGTCCCAAAAGATGAAAGACAGAGTGGTACGCTTTCTAAAAAGGTAAAAACAACCAAAGTGAAAACATACTTTTCAGCATATATAGATACAATAAGATTATATAAAAAGGAAAGTGAGGGAATTAGGTAAGATTCAGGCGGTGGGTTAACCTGAGTGGGGAGAAGCAGGGGGTTAAATGGGTCCTATTGTGAAGGACCCATTTTGATTGCAGTGGTGGGTTTTATAAGTACTTATGTTTCTAAAAATAATAATGAATTTAATAAGGTTGGCCATGCATGCAATGGTGAGAGAGTGTGTATGAATAAAAAGGATTAGGGTTGGACCTGTTTCGTATGCTTGAAGTCCACTTTATTTTTAAAAGTAATATATCAAAAAGAGCAATGTAAGCATACGATTTACATTCATGCAGCAACAAGCAAAGGAACTAAAACCTGACCCTGAGAACCAGAAGTAGGACTGGGGCTGCAAGAATAAGGCGAGAAACTTTGACTTTACATTTTATGCTCTTCAGTATTCAGGATGCCACCGCAGTGCTTTTAAATCATAATAAATATATCTAATCCCTTACATGTGGAAAACTCTAAGGGCTGTGTGTGGCGTGGCTATGCCCTTGGTGGCAGAGTCCTTGGACCAGTCAGTGCCCAGAGGAGGATGCGATTTCCCCAGGCTTCACGCACCGCTGCTCTAACACCGCAAAACCCAAGGAGCACAGATGAAGGCCAACTGTTGATAAGAATTAAAAACAGAAATAAAATTCATGAATGTTGATCTGGCACTTAGGTCTGTCTTGAGCCACAAGAACCTTAGTGCACATATCCTTTCAAATTTCCAGGTATTACAACACGTCCTGACTGAGTGAGATATCAACCGGAAGTAGCTACCCTGCCCCACAAGAGGGTCAACGGGAGTTGGTGCAAAATAACCGAAGTGAGCTCTGCCACCTAATTCTACCTGAGGCCTCAGTTACCATCTGCCCTGCCTTCCCCATGGGACATTACGAACTGGGTCAAAGGAGACAAAGATGCTGACAGCCATGTGGATAGCAGAGCAGCACAGGCTGGGGGCTGGAGGTCTGAGATCACGGGGTCAGCGGGCTGGTGTCTCCTGAGGCCTCTCCCCTTGCCTTGCAGACGGCTGTCCTCTCCGTGTCCTCAGATGGTCTCCCTCTGTATGTGTGTCCTAATCTCTTCTTCTCTTAAGGACACCAGTCAGATTAGATTAAGGCTGACTCTAATGATCTCGTTTTTCCTTAATTATCTCTTTAAAGACCCTATCTGGAAATTCAGTCCTGTTCTGAATGTATGGGATGTTATGCTTTCAACATATGAATTTTACAGGGATACAATTCAGCCCATAACACTGTATAAATGCTGTATGACTGTGATTTTTATGATTTCCTGCGTGATAACTACACCAGCAGGTTGAGACACATATACGTTCGTGTGTGTGTATCTATGTCTGCACACACACATAAAACATTCTCTTCCTACCTCCCCACAGAAATTAATTTCTAAGGTCCTGTTTCATGCCACATAATACTGACCTCGAACTCAACAGATTTCCAAGGAATTTTTACCTTGCAGACAGTTTGGTTTTGTGGCTATAACACCCTTTAAAAGCCATTGTTCTCATTTCTGTTGGTGTGTCTAATTCCCTGAGAAGGTATCATAACACTATGGGATTATTTTATGCCACAATTTTTTTATTGTGGTAAAATTTACACACAGTGAAATTCACAGACCACAAGAATACAATTATGTATAAGGTTTGACAAATACATACACCCTGTAACTAACATCCCAATCAAGATAGGAGAATTTCCGCCACCCCGGGAAGTTCTCCTGTGCCCTTCCCAGTTTTACCCTCATAGGCAACCACTGTTGCTGGGATTTCTACCACCATTGATGAGCTTTGCCTGTTTTTGAACTTCCTTCAATGAAATCATAAAATACTCTAGTTCTTAAAAACTGATTTCTGAACGCATCTTACCCCACCGCATTAATTAATTGTTATAGCTGTGACGTAATTTCCTTTTCTTGTTTTAACACCTGGTGCAGCTAACATGCATGTCACTTTGCACAGAGTACTATATGTACTGAAAACACTTTTATTCTGCCTACAACAGAATAATATTATGCATTAATCATAAAATTTTCTGAAGTAACCTCAAGTTAACATTTCATCTATATAATCATACCACCACTTTCGAACATTAACATGTTGAAAAAGATCACCCCCAAGTTTCCAAGTCTGACTGGAGAAAACCACAAAACTGGGACGACTGGTGTCACCATAAATATCCAGTTTCCAAAAAATAACTCGGCTGCCATTTTTCACATCCCTGTTCCCCAGCCACACCAAGTCACCCAGGCCTGTCACTATGGGGCAGGCCAGCCCTGGACACAAGGGCTCTCCCTGCCTGTTCCCCTCCACCATCCTCAGAGCCCCCCATCACTGCTCCCCACCCGCCGTCTTCCTGAATCCCACACCCCTCTCCTCCAGGGTCTGCTCCATCCCTTCCCACGTCCCTCAGCCTCTCTGCTGTGTCCTTCCACCCATCAGCACACAGACCATCTCCCCATCCTAAAAACTAACCTTCCCCTGGTTCCTCAAATAATTAAACACAGGAGTACCATATGACCCAGCAACTCCACTCCTAGGTATATACCCAAGGGCAGTGGAAGCAGGGTCTTGAAAAGGTATTTGTCCACCCATGTCCCTTGCAGCATTATCCATAATAGCTAAACTGTGGATGCATCCCAAGTGTCCATCGACGGATAAATGGATAAACAAAATGTGGTCTATCCGTACAACAGAATATTATTCAGCCTTAAAAAGGAACGGAACACTGACACCTGCTACAGCATGGATGAATCTTAAGGACATTATCCCAAGTGAAATAAGCAAGACACAAAAGGACAAACATTAAATGAGTCCACTTATATGAGGTCCCTAGAACAGTCAAATTCAAAGAGACAGAAAGTAAAACGGTAGCTGCCGGGGGCTGGGGGGAGGGGAGAATGGAGAGTTAGTGTTTAACAGGTGCACAGTGTCTGCTTGGGACAATGAAAAGAGTTCTGTGTGTGCATGCTGGTGGCCCACACTAAGTGACTCATAACCCAACTGCCCAAGCCAATGGACCATTCTCAGAAATCAGTAGAATTTGATGCTGTTTAGCAAGTTCCACGCTGCAAACCCACTGCTGCCTTGGCTCTTCCACGCGATCCCTGAGGGACAGTTGTGTGTGGGTGTGTGGGTGTGAACACACTTTATAAATAAGGCTGGGCACGCATTTATGAATACACACGTGTGTATCCCATGCTCACACAGCTCTGTTTGTGGGCCATTTGCTCCCACTGCCAGGCACCGTGCCGGTCAGTGTTCACAAGAGACCATCTCATCGAATTCCCCAAATCATCCTATGTTGCTTCCTGACTCTCTGCCACCATCTCCAGTGATTCTTCCTTGCTTTCTTTCCTGGCAGTGTCACATGGTGGTCCCTCGGGGTCCTGTCCCTCGCTATCTTCCCAGGAGAGCAGGGGAGCTCAGGCACCCTCTTGGCCCCCTGCTCTTTCTGTGGCAATGGCTCCGAGTCTTCCTCTCCAGCCTGGGCCTCTGCTGAGCTCCAGACACTCCCACCATGTGCTCATCCCACTTACACATGGATCCCCCCCCCAGACTCTCAAACTCGACACAGACAACACCAACACCATTCCCTCTCCAACATCTGTGTTTCTCGTTCTAGAAACCTCTCTTGTCTCACAGTTGTTCATTTGACTCAAAATCTCACTGGTTTATAGGAATAACAGTCCATTTCCCACCTCCCGATCAGTCCCCGGGGATTGCAGCAGCTCAGGTTCACGCTGTCCTCCCTCCAGGACGAGGCTGGGGGAGTGGCCACTCCCGCCACGTGGTTCATCACTAAACGAGGACAGGAGAGGGTGAGCCAGGCGCTGGCTCCTGGGACTCCTGCTCAGAAATGATCGAGCCTCATCCTCGGGGACCAGCCACCCTTACCCCTCTGGGAAGAGCCCTCGGCTCCCTCAGGCACGAGATGCTCTGCATTTGGTCCACAGTGAAGCCTCCAGCACATCTATGGGAAGACAGGACCCAGCCAGAAGTCCCTGGGTCAGATCATTTTTGCCTCAAATTCCATTCATTCACTTGTATTTATTGAGAACCAAGCAGCAGTGTTCAAGGGGCCAGGGACACACCAAGGAAAAAGACAAAGATCCCTGCCCTCAGGGAGTGCACACCTGGGCAGGAAGCGACAAAGCAATGGACGTAATAAATAAGTAAGTTATATGGTATGTCAGGAGCTACAGGGAAAGCGGGGAAAAGCAGAGTGAGGTGAGAGGGATCAGGACACCCACGGCGCAGGGGACGGGGCACACAGAGCTCAGTAGACAGGGAATCACACACTGTATAGATTGTTGTCCATGGAAATACACTAGACTTACAAACAGCTACCAACACTGACACACAAGGTCATCAAGATACGGATTTTATCTTTTCATCTCAACCTTGACAACCTGTGATAATGGAAGCGCTCATGGCAAGAAAAGACTCCCCGTCTGGGTCCTGATGGAAGAGTTTGCACCTGGTGATCACCCCATCTCCCCAGTGTAGATCCACTGTCAAGAAAGGGGCAGGATGCGTTCGGAATAGGATGCATCCATGTCTCCAGGTGAACCTTATATAAATCAGATAAACCCTGTGACCGTTGGCGTGGGGAGATGACTGTCCAAACCAGGTACGTGGGGCCCCCTGGGGTATCACGTAAAGGCCAGCAGCTGCCCCAACAAGCCCCCCACTAACCTGGGAGGCTGTGCTCTACCAGCTGTGAGAAACAGCCCCTGGAACCCGGCCCTCATTAGAATGTTTCTTCTTGAAGAAATCATATTTCATTTGTAATATCAAAGACAGGGAACTCTGGGCCACGGTCAGCAGCGGGCTCTGCTGAGAACTGGTTCTTCTTGGCAGTTTGTCCTGATTTTCAGCAAAACAGGCCCTGGTGGCCACACAGGTGCCCACTCACAGGACGGCACAGTCAGGGCAGCAGCCTGGGTCCAGGCCAGACAGAAACCACGGGTGGTGACCAACTCCCTCTCCCCAGCAGCCCTTTCAAACCAGGGCAGCATCTGGGAGGAGACACACCTCGCGTTCTCATCCACTTAGGAACAGAGTGTAGACATGGGTCCTGGCAACTGGGAGGCCCCAACGCACTTCTGGGCCTAAAGCGGGCAGAGGTTCTGGTGGCCTTTACAGCTGTCACTGCTCCCACAGTCATCCCTCAGGGGCGGCTGCTCACCAGCCCCCCTGTGCTACACAGGTCAGAGCGAAGGGGTCCCCAGCAGCCACTGTCGTGGGCACCAGTGCACACAGGGGAACCGAGGTTCTGACCAGCTCTCCCCCGGACCAAGACCTTCTCCCTGTGCTGGGGTCTCAAGCATGCCCACCGCATTCCCAAACACCAGAAATGCAGGGAAGAAGCTCTGCCCTGGGAATGAGTGGGTTAGGAAGAATCAAGGAGCAGGATCAAGTCTTCATCTGTTAGACCATCAAAACAGCCTCGGGGCAAGGCCGCGGCTCAGATGGGTGTTCCTCACACAAGGACTGGCTGGATGACCAGGTGTGGAATGCATGACCTAACGGCAAACCCTTGAGCGAAGACAGCTAGAGAGGCAACACATCTCTGAAAAGAGGACACGTGGTCCTGTACTGACCACTCGTAGGCCGAGACCTTGACTCTAGAGAAGGGAGGGACCATAGCACCAACAAGGTTGAAGTACGGATGTGCTGGACCTCAGACAAAGACCATGGAAGACAAAGCTGTGGACCGATGCTGCCCCCCCTGCCTCCATCCTCACAGAGGACCCATCTGCTGGGGAGCCAATGCGTCCAACAAGCACTGTTTTCCCAGACCACCAGACCACCTTCGCCTGGGGTGGCTGTGTGACCCCGTTCTGGCTAAAGAGATGCATGTGGAAGTCTGCTTTGAAGACTTTTTCTTCCCTGAAACAGGTGCTTTCTGTTTCCAGGTCTTGCTGCCCAGCAGACATATGATGGGGATAGGAGGTCACCCTGCTGTAACCCTGAGACCGGAAGCGTGGGGCAGAGCCCAATGCTGAAAGCAGCAAGCAGAGAGGAGGAGGAGCCTGGGTCCCCAGTGGCTCCATGAGACGGGGAGAGGGTAGAATCCGCCTTTTCTTTACGGTTCACATTGTTTCACTTCCGTCCTCATTCTCTACGGCTGTTGTGACAAACTACCGCAAAGTCAGCAGCTCAAAGCTACACAAATTTGTCATCTTACAGTTCTGTAGGTTAGAAGCCAGACACGGGTCTCACTAGGCCGAAATCAAGGTGCCAGTAGGGCTGCGTCCTTTTTGGAGGGTCCGGGATGAAGCCATTTCCCAGCCTTTTCCAGCTTCTTCCCACACTTCTTGGCTCACAGCCCCTTCCTCCATCTGCAAAGCCAGCTGTGTGGTCTCTCTGACCCCTCACCGTAGCCACATCTCCTTCCAGCTCTCCTCTTCTGTCTCCCTCTCCCACCTAGAAGGACCCTGGGCTCAGCCAGATAATGCCGGGCAACCTGTCTTCTCAAGGTCAGCTGATTAGTAACTTTAACTCCATCCACATCCCCTTTGCTGCGTAGCCTAAAAGGTCCCCAGGATTAAGATGTGCACATCTGTCGGGGGTGGTGGTGGTGGTGGCTATTATTCTGCCAACCACAAATTCTTACAATAAGCATAAACTCCTTCTGTAACTGGAAACACAAGTCAAATAATTTAAAATTATTTTTTAGGTTCCACATATCAGTGGAAACATACAGTATTTGTCTTTGTCTGACTTATTTCACTTAGCACAATACCCTCCAGGTCCATCCATGTTGTTACAAATGGCAAAACTTCATTCTTTTTTATGGCTGAGTAGTAACCCATTGTAGATACACACCACATCTTCTTTGTCCATTCCTCTGTCGTTGGACATTTAGGTTGCTTCCATGTCCTGGTTACTGTAAATAGTGCTGCAATGAACATTGGGGTGAATATGTCTTTTCGAATTATGGGTTTTCTCTGGATACATGCCTCGGAGTGGGACTGCTGAATCATATGGCAACTCTATTTTTAGTTTTTTAAGGAACCTCCATACTGTTCTCCATAGTGGCTGCACCAATTTACATTCCCACCAACAGTGTAGGAGGGTTCCCTTTTCTCCACATCCTCGTCAACACTTGCTACGTCTTGTCTTTTTGACAATAGCCATTCTGTTAGGTGTGAGGTGATATCTCATTGTTGGGACCATGATCCAACAAATTAGAAAAGTAATCCAACTTTTGAAGCACGTTGAATCAAGTAAGCCATCGAAGATTTCCGCAGAGAAAAGAAGCCATTCTGCGGCTGGATGAGGCTGAAACACATCTAAGCACCTGTGCTACCCAGCAGACGTGCCTCCCCCTCACCAGACGCATGGTGCGGGGAGTTCTGAGCAGCACGCGGCTTCATGATCTGCCAGGCTGAGGTCTCCTCACTACCACCCACTTCCCATCCCATCCAAAAAGTATCCAGGGGGCTTCCCTGGTGGCTCAGTGGTTAAGAATCCACCTGCCAATGCAGGCGACACGGGTTCGAGCCCTGGTCCCAGAAGATCCCACATGCCGCGGAGCAACTAAGCCCATGTGCCACAACTACTGAGCCCGCACGCCACAACTACTGAAGCCCGCGCGCCTAGAGCCCGTGCTCAGCAACAAGAGAAGCCACTGCAATGAGAAGGCTGCACACCACAACGAAGAGTAGCCCCTGCTCACCGCAGCTAGAGAAAGCCTGTGCGCAGCAATGAAGACCCAACACAGCCAAAAAATAAATTAAAAAAAAAAACAAAAAAAACTTATCCAGGTTCTTGAATAACTTTTTAGTTTCTTAAAAATAAGGCGAATGTAACTTCCAATTATTTAAGTTTTCCATTTAATAAATATAGTAACAAGGTCCTTTCCTTTCTTTCTTTTATGGAATTATAGTTGACCTACAATATTATATTTGTTTCAGGTGTACAAAAATATGGAACACTTCACGAATTTTCATATCATCCTTGCACAGGAGCCATGCTAATAATCTCAGTATCGTTCCGATTTTGGTACAGGTGCTGCTGAAGTGATCACAAGACCCTTTGCTTTCTAATTTTAAGCTACCAGGTGTGCTTGTAAAAACACTGGCCTGCAGGTGGATCGTTTTTCTGTCTGGACACAAGCCCTCCTTAAAACAGCACAAAGGGAGGAAACGACATCCCTCGTGAACAGTGGGGGCTTGCAGACGTGAAGTGAAGATACACAGTGGACATTCAGGAGTCCCTGTGGCTGGCACCTGTCAGCCCTTCAGCCCTGACGTAGGGATGCTCCTGATACGGAATTCACCTCCTTCAGGAACCTCAGAATCGGTACCCGGGCACCAAGCAGGGCAGCTCTGACTGCCTGCTGTGGAAAGTCGACCTGGGTCACAAAGTCCACTCTGTACTGTACCCTAAATGGCATTAGTGACTCTTTCCGCCAGTGCCCTGGCGTTGAGCGTTGATACGACCAACATAATCGTATGTGTGATGCTCACAGGCAGGCAGAGAAACCATCAACAAACGAAAGTGTTCATCTCAAGGACCAAAAGAATGCAGAGCTCTATCTTTTCAAATCAGTAATGAAACAGTTCACATGCAAGCTTCTGAAAACTCTTTCCCATGATAAATTTTGCGTTGCCTCAGTAAAGCTGAAAATGAGATGGCTGAACCAGGAGGATTGGATTTAATCTCACTTTCTCCATCCGCTTCTCCAGGTAGCTCACACTATTTGAAATTAGCTTTGGAAAACGTAATCTGAAAACATCTTTGAAAATAGAAGATACACAAATACAACGTGGGTTTTCCAGAGATGATGACCTAGGGACACTTAACTCAAAGAACACCATCCCGTTGTCCTCCCCCTCCCTCAAGGCCCCCGAGGCCACCTGCAGACCGCACCCTCCCTGCTGGTCAGTAAAGGAGAGCCTGGCCTCAAGGAGCTCAAGGCAGCAGACCCTCCGAGCCGCCCCCAAACGCGTGCACCTGGTGTCTGATTCTGAGGCTCGCTAGATCGAACAACACACCTGCTGGGAATTTTGGGGAAACGCTCCTTCATGTAAAAACAAACACTGTTCATTTCGGAAATGGCTCAAAAGAGATAAGAGAGGATGTTATTACGGTCACTGCAGGATGGGCCAGATAAGAACAAGAACCGGACATTAAAGCATAGTTGCTGAACTGGGCTTTTCCTTTCATCTAGGAAACTGATCTACCCCAACCAGAGGGGTCTGACTGAAGATGAGAAAGGAAAACACTGAGGTCCGGGGAAGCAGGGCAGCCTTCGCACAGGTCTGGAGCCTCCTGTGACATCTGAACGAGGATCAGAGGGGCAGGCGGCAGGTTGCGATGGCCTCCACGAAGGGACACATGTGAGCAGAGGCCCCAGGGAGGCCCGAGAGGGTGGACCACCTCTGGGGAGACGGAAGACTGCAGCGCTGGCTGGACACGGGAGGAGTGGGGGAAGGAGACTGGCCGGTGAGACGCACACAAACACCGACAGCTCTCTACGTTCATGACATGCTGAACGTGGGTCATGACCCCTTATTTACTCTACAGAACAGACACTCAGCAGCATAAGTTACCAGTATGTCTCTCATCCTCAAGGACCACTAAAGCACAGAAGATGAAAAATGACGAAAACTTTACGATTAGAGAAGAAAACAGATCTCATACCCACAGCTACACTTTGAACCCATTACCAAAATGATGTGCTGACTTCGGACTCAAGACCTTTATTTACTATTTTTACCATCCTCAAAGATTCTGTATCACTTTATGGTTTAAGTAGCCAAACACTCTGTAGATTGTTACACATGAGGAGGAGAGTTCTCCATCTTTTAAATGTACTTTCAATTATGGTGAAATCACTTGTATGAAGGAATGTTGACAGCTCTGAATAAGAAAAACCATCAGCACTTGCCCAAATGCCCGTTCCCCCGGGTGGCTCCCAGCAAGCCCCAGTGACCCTGTCACAATCCCCCTGGGGCCTGGAAAGAGCACGAGGGTCCCTGGGTACAGGGCTGAAGTGCTGAGGACAAGGAGGTGGCAGCTCCGAGATCTCAGCCCTCACCTGGCAGGGCCACAGGATTTCTTCACATCTCTCCACCCGCTTCTGCCTCATTCCATAAAAGTCTCTGGGACCAGGCCAGCCACTAGCTCAGCTGAACATCCTGCAAATCCAGCACACGGACCACTCAGGCGGTCACCACCAGAGCTGACCGGGGGCCATGGGACGCCAATGAGGGGCCGGTAAAAAGTTGGGGACGTCCAACCAAGGAGGAGGAAAAGGGGCCAGGGCAGCTGTGGACGATGTGGCGTGACTGGGCAGAAAAGCTGGTTCAGGAACAGCCGGGCAGTTCCCCCTGCCCACCCCAGGAAGGTCCTCACCGTCTGTGAGGGACCGAGATTGCAGGCTGGACCCTGCGGGCATCCCTCGAGGGGCCCCCGTCCAGCCCATCCCATGCCAGCGCCCTGACAAGGTCTGCTCCCCGGGAGACCCGCTCACTGGCAATGCTGGCCTGGAGGCAATGCTCAAATAGACAATTACAAAGCTTAGTCTTCATTTAAGGGTTTTAAGAAGCGTTTCTTGAAAAAAACAAATAAGTTCTAGAATATGAAATGCCTGTTTTTTTATATTGTTACCTTGGCTCCTTTGAAATGCGTATTTTCTAGCTTCATCTTGTAGACTTTCTGACAGAGACAACTCTCAAATAACTCCCTAAACCCAGACTGGAAGAGTTTAATACACATTTCATTTACAACAATGCACACATATCTAGTGGCTTAAGGTTGTCGCTGGCTGTTTGCTTTTCAGCAGCCCTGAGTCAGGAGCTGATGGACCCACACTGCCCCAACGTCATTTCCACGCAGGCAACGTAGGCAAGCGGATGGCGGGAAACCCCAGGCCGCAGGGGTTTTGAGCAAGAAGTAACCAGAACAGGTAACCCAAGACCCTCAGCTGCCAGGAGCCTTGGAAACACCGGGGGGGGGGGGCCCTCTTGTCACCCTGCAACATAACCAACTTTGGCTAAGAAGACGCTGAACCTGGAACACAGATGACCTTTGGGCTCTAACATTGCATTTTTCTAAGTGGACTCTGACATCAGGGTCCCTCACGCTGCACCAAACGAAAGTCCTACCTGCCTCGGCTTCAGAAGGCAGATCCGAAGAAGAAGGAAGGAAATCCTGCTGCTGCTCGGGGGGGCGTCTGTCCATCCTCCAGACGCGGGTGCCGCTCCCCAAGCTCCCCACCTCCTCCTGCCTTCTTTCCTTAAACACTTTACTACCGGGAGCTATCACGTCTCAACTATAGAACCATTTCTTTCAATCTAAAGGAATGTATTTAAGGGGTGCCTCACATAACACTCAAAGACAAACCCCCAAAGCAAGCAGGGGGTAAGAGGACGGGGCAGTCACGCCCCACGATAAGTGGAGGCGGCCGGAAGTGGGAGCGGCCGGAAGCGGGGCCGCAGGAAGTAGGGGCCGCAGGAAGTAGGGGCGGCAGGAAGAGGAGGCAGCAGGAAGGGTCAGCAGGACCTAAAGCCAGGGGCCGGGTCAGGCTGGAGGAGCCGCAGGAAAAGTGAGCAGAAATGGGTGAAACAGCCCAGAGGAGCCAAAAGGAAATTAACTGGAGGACAAAGATCCAAACAATGAGCTGACAGGAAAGGAACCGCGCCCCACCCCCCTTCCTCCCAGCCTTGTGACAGTCAGCGGGGGTACTGACCGCACACAACAGAAGGATGGGACCAGAAATATTCCGGGTTCTAAATGCCAGGTTAATGCTACACCAAGGGACCCCTGAGAAGACAGTCACGGTCACCAGCTGTCACCAGACGGGACAGTGCAGGGAGAGAAAACCTAGCAACGTCCCCAAAGGCAGAGATCACAGGGCTTTCATGTCCAGCCGACACTTTCATAACTGTGTCCTCAGAGTGGGGGTGGGCATGGAGGAGTCACTGAAGTTCAAGTCTATTTACAAACCTCTGTCTTCGGAGGGACTAAAAACACACATTGACCTAACTGAGAGGTTAACCATGGGTGTCTGGCCCTGACTTCAAAACACAGGGAACACTCAGTCCTGCTGAGTGGAATCTTCGCAAGGGTCCGTGGACTCCACCTCTGGGAAGCAGACACCCAGGGAGGGGACTGGTGGCTCTGTCCCGGGGCCACACAGAAGGGACAGGCCTTGGCTGATGCTCCAGGCCGCCTCTGTGTCCAGTTTTGACAGTAATACATCCTCCAGGAAGGACGTGGCGAAAACACAGAAAAGAATAAAGGAAATAATATCCATCACCCCCTGGAGATAACCACTGTTCATGTTTTGACCTGGTTCCATTCAGGCGTTTTTTTTTTCCTGCACACATGCATTGTGCAAAACTGGAATTCTACTGTAGCAGGAATCTTGCTGTGTTTGTTTAACATAACATGAGGATTCCCCCAGGCCACTGAATATTCTTTGAAAATATGCTTTTAATGGCCATATAATTTAGAAATGACTACTATAACCATTCTGCTATTGCTAGAGATTCAGGTGGCTTCCAATTTCCAACTAAGATAAATAAAGCCGCAGTGAGTATCCTCACACATACATTTTATTGATATCCCTGATTTTCGTATAAACCCTTCAAAGGAGGATGACTGAGTCAAAGGGTATAAACATTTGTTTCCCACAAGATTACACCCATCGACATTGCCTCCAGTGGGTATGAGAGTATTTATCCTCCTATATGCTGGCCCACACTGAGGATAAATATTTGAAAGACCTTTCACCAGTTTGGTGGAAAAGAAAGGAAGGAAGGGAGGGAGGGAGGGAGGGAGGGAAGAAGAAGTGTTTTAATTTGCATTTCTCTGATTACTTGTGGGGTTCATCACTTTTCTGTTTATTTGCCTTTCATATTTCTTCAGTGACATACCGACTAGAGTTTGTTGCAGACTTTTTCCATCTGATGGTAATGTGTTCCTATTGATTTATGACTGCTTTTAGTATAATAAGGATGGATTGGCAGGTAGACAGTGTTATGTTCTGACTTGCCGATTCTGGTGAGGCACACGGGATGCTAATGCATTTGTGGTCAGCTGTTTCAATCTTTCCCTTATTATGTCTTCCACGCAAGTAGAGTGTCATGGTCCTTCAGCCGGGAATCCAACCCTGGGCTCCCCCACTGCATGACCCTCTCTTTGCCTCAATTTCCTTGATTGAAAAAGGAAGATAATGAGAGTGCATTCACTACATGAGGTCAGTATGTGGCAGACAATCTGGTAGCTGGCCCTGAACGACCCTCCTCCTGGTGTTCACATGGAACCCCTTCAGGTCCAGCCTGAGGAGTGCCCAGGGGCCTGCCCACAGCCTCCGAGTGAGCTTGGAACCCAGGTCCCCCTGCCCTCCCCGGGCGGCACCTCGAGATGACGCAGCCCCGGCTGACACCTTCACTGCACCCTGGGAGACCCTGACCCGAGGACCCGGACAAGCCGTGCCCAGATTCTGACCCACAGAAACTGTGACGTACGAGCATTGGTTGTTTTCCGCTGCTAAGTCTAGGGGGGTTTTTTTTATGCAGCAGGAGATAACTAACACATGATACACGGAAGGTACTCAGAAGAGTGCCTGTGGCAGATTGCAAAATAGTCTAGCGCACGGCCACTCCTCCCGTGAAAAGACGGAGTCCTTCTCCCTGCCTGGAGCTGGGCTTGACTGTTAACTTGCTTAGACCAAGAAAGCAGAGGCACAGGTGAGGCAGAGACCTGAAAGGCACCTGCATATCGGGGCTTGCCCTCTTGCTACTCTCAGAACCCACCACCACCCTGTGAAGGAGCTCCCCCCTGCAGGGCTGAGACCACGTGGCCAAGTGACTCCTGATGTGCCCCCAGCTGACAACCAGCCCCACTAGACGTGCAGGAGGCCAGCCCTGCAGACCCCTGAGTGGGCCCAACTAGAGAGCCACCCGGCTACACCCAGCACACATTCCCACCCCAACTCACGGGCTGAATGAGTTGCTGTTGGGAAGTTCCAGGGTGGTTTGTCATGCAGCACTTGCTGACTGACAGAGCTGCCATTCTCATTACCACTACTGTTATTCTTTAGGGATCAATTAGACGGCCACTCATATTTCTTAGCAGTGCATTTATGCTTTTACTTTTTACGTTATCCACTGGAAACTTACTGTGGTGTATGACGCTAGGTGAGGACCTAACTTAATGTTCTGCCACTCAGCCAGTGCTCCTTTCTGCACAAAACTGCAGTACCTTGTTTTCATATATTAGAATCTAGAGGATTGTAGGATATCATTTCCATTCATCACTTCTGTTTGTATATTAGCAACCTTGAACCAATACCATATGAGTTCTGTTTTAATTTGGGCCAGGGTACTATTATATGCTCTTCTGCTGGGGCAAGCCAGGACAAACTCTCATTAATCCAACTGCAGGGAAGGTGTCAGAGAAGAACAGGGATATGAATCTAAGACCAGCAGGTGGAAGAGGTAGAGACAGTTGCCGTTACCTGAGGGAGGACCCCAAGGCACTGTCCTCTGAAATCAACACTAAACCCATTCCAAGTCTCTCCATCAGTCAGCAGTCAAACCCCACAGGCTCTCTCCATGGGCAGCACCAGGCACTGTAGGGGGATGGGCAGGGTGCAGGCAGAGATGGCACAAGGCCTGCTCTCCATGCTCACAACCTTATGGGGGACAGTCCCATACAAAACCTCTGCGGATCGTATTTGAAATACACACAAACACAAACTAGCACAATACAAGCAACTTAATGGCTAAGGGGAGCTTAGGAGTCCCTGGGGGCAATCATGGAAGACTTCCTGGAGGAGGGTTTTCAGATTTTTGAGGCATAAGATTTAGCAAAGAGAGGGTGTGTGCAAAGGCAGCAAGCAGGAAGGAATAACTCATGTACAGTGAGCAGATTTCCGTGGTTAGAGCAGAAAGTCTGAACAGATAACACTAAGAAGTGAGTTTGATGAAGAGATAAGAATCAATTTGATTGGGGGATCATTCAACGTTAGGTCTTCAAAACAAGTGGGCAAACAATGTTTTGTTAGGTAACATGGGAAGAGACCATAGGTGGAGCACTGACCCCTCTGCTATTGAAACAGTCTGTCATGGACACAGCATCCCCAAACCACTCCAAGACCTGCCTTCCCCAGAACTCTTAGGAAGTGGCAAGAGAGGGATCTCAAAGGCCAGGAGGTGTCACAGCCAGTGCAACTCCCAGCAGCAGAGATACAAGAGGCCAGCACGCCTGGCTGTCCATGTCCAGTCACTGATTCTTAGCAGCCGTGGGTAGGCTAAGAAACTGACTTCTTGGCTTCCTTACATTGTGGTGAATATCAGCTTTGATCCTAAAAGTTTAGAAATTAAAACGTGAAAATGAGTGGAGCCCTGATCTACGGGACCTGCTCACGGCCCTGAGGTCAGTAAGGGCACAAACCCTTCCCCGGTCTTTCATCCCTGGCAGACCTCCCACCCTGGGAAGCAGCTGTACCGTTCAAGACAGCGGCCCCGGCCCCGAGGCTTTGCGGGAAATCTGCACCAGAATTGATTCAGGCACTCGGGGCAGAGGCGCCAAAGGGGTCAGAGCGAGCCCTGAGCCCTGATTAATGCCCGTCCTGTGGGTGCTGACACCAGGGCCCAATTCTGCTGCTGTGTGCTTCACTGCGCCTGTTCTTATGTATCCCTGTGACTGTACTCATGGGTTAAGGGCAGAGGTTGTTCTGGCCAAGCTCCCCTCCTCTCTTCGTGTCCCCACGGACCCTCGTCCCCTCCCCACCAATCAGCAAGAGGCAGGTACACCTGAGAGATTCCCCAGGGGCTCCTCAGAACCCAGATCTACAGTCTGACCTTGTTTCCCACCAACGTGGACCACACAAACCCTGAACTCCATGCAGCAAGTTGGCGGCCAGGTAGGAACCTCTCGCCTGTAACCTGTGGGTGGGGGGAGTGGCTTTCCCAGACCTGAAGGAAGGGGGTGTCTGGTCTCAGCCCCAAAGCGTAGGTCCTGAGCCCGGAGTCGGAGCCTCGGGCACCACAGAGCAGGACAGCAATCCGAGCCCACCCAAGCCCCTGCCCAGCCTTGGAGGCATCCCCAGGAGTGAGCCAAGGTCATGGTCACCCCTCCTCTGGACCCCAGGTCTGCCCAACTTCTCCCAGTGCCGTAATGTTCAAACGATCAGAGCTAGGAATACACTTTCATATAAAAAGGGCAAACTCCCTACTGAGGGTGACGACTATGTAACACAATGTTTTCTCTGGCTCATACTCTTGTTCACTTTCTCTTGATTCTTAAGGAAGACACCCCTTTTCTTTCATGCAGCAGTATGTTTTTTTCTTAGATGCCACAGTACTTTTTCTCAGCTTGCTCTTCCTCAAACAAAGAGCCTCGTCCAGACCCGCGCTTACTGTACCCGGAGTTGTGGATTTTCAAAGGTGTCTGCACTTACACTTTCCCAGGTGCGGGGCCAGGGCACCCACGGCCTCTGTCTCTGGTACATTCGATTGACAGGGGTCCCAAGAAACTGCCGTCTCCACCACTCGCTGTGCGGTGCACAGCCGGCCTCCACCCACCGCTGTTCTTCTGACCAACCCAGCCCTGGTTCTTCTGGCCAACCCAGGAGTTTGCTCAGCATGTAAGCTCGAAACAAACTAGAATGATGGGGAGGGAGGGACATGCTACGCTGGGGTGACAGCCCCACAGAATTGTTGCTGCTACACTCCCTAGGCGAGAACGGTGAGCCCCCATCATCCTCCCGGAGGCCGGGCGCGCTCTGCCAGGGGCTGAAGGGAGCTGGGCAGGACCGCCGGCCTCATTAGGTACTCTTCACCGTTACTATAAGAAACAGTCATTTCTTAAGTTTTCATAGGTACAGTATGTTAATCAAACTAGAAGTCATACATTAGGGTATGTGAGGATTATCACGATGACCAAGGACTTATCACCCCGCAGAGAATGGCGTTCAGACCGGTTAAGGGACGTGGGTGGAGTGGCAAGGCCAGGAGGTGGTGAAGCCGGGGTCCCACGGAGACTTAGCTTTCCCGAGTGACTCACCCCCACACCTATGCAGCAAGGCTCTCGGCCCAGGAAGGTGACGGGCCCCCTGCCCTCGCTCTGTGCTGGGGAATCCAACCTTTGTGCGGTGTCTTCTGTTAACACAATTCTCAATTCAGTCCCTGGATTGGCACAAATGCCATCAGAGCCACGTTAATATGTGACCAGCCTCCATCAAAAGTTGTAAAGTGATCTACTTTCCAATCTTAAGTATAAATACCTAAAGACAATGGCTTCAGACTAACCATTCAATTCCAAAAAAAAGGAAACCATCCACATGTCAGTTGCAATTCTTAAATTAGCATGTCTAACTAGAGTCAAGTCATTGACATATTTGAGATATTTAGCAATTACAAAAAGATTGTCAGGCTTCTTCTAAGCTAAAACCTCTACACACTCACTGGAAAACTACAGACACTGGCTGACCACCAGGTGAGGAGCAAACGTCCAAGCCACCAGCCTCACTTTCCCAATTAATAAGCACTTGGTGGTGAATAACACCTAGAAGTTAAGTCTTCTTAGGAGCCCTAAATTGACAAGAAATAAAGCTACTCAGCTTTTCAATTATTTTCTGATCTCGTTCTAGCTTTCACTTAATGGAAAAACTTGTCAAGTTACAACTTTATGTGCCTCGCTCTACAGCATTTATTTTCTACAAATGGGATTTTCTCAAGACAATAACTATATTGACAACACTAGGCTGATTGCAAGAAATGTGTTTTTACCTATTTTCATGAATGTTGGACATGCCTGATGCTGTCCTATTTTGTAAATTTACTGCCTTGTATTGTCACAGAAAACCCCACTATCCTTTATTTCCCTTCATTTTATAAATGCCAACTTTATTTAATTCAACTGTCACATAAGTTTGTTAGCCAAATGTAATAGTTGAGACTGTGCTCCAAGTCAAGGCTTATACCAGTATCAAAAAAATCAGAAAACATGAGTTGGTTCCCCCTCCCAATTTTTTTTAAATTAATTAATTAATTAATTTTTGGCTGTATTGGGTCTTCGTTGCTGCATGCGGGCTTTCTCTAGTTGCGGTGAGCGGGGGCTACTCTTAGTTGCAGTGCGCGGGCTTCTCACTGCGGTGGCTTCTCTTGTTGCGGAGCATGGGTTCTAGGCATTCGGGCTTCAGTAGTTGTGGCACACGGTCTCAGTAGATGTGGCTTGTGGGCTCTAGAGCGCAGGCTCAGTAGTTGTGGCGCACGGGCTTACTTGCTCCTCAGCATGTGGGATCTTCCCGGACCAGGGCTCAAACCCATGTCCTCTGCGTTGGCAGGTGGATTCCTAACCACTGTACCGCCAGGGAAGTCACCCCGCCCAAAATTTTTGATGATCCAAAAGTATACCAATATTTTACCCCAAATGAGCTAATTATTCATTTGCTGGGGTTTTTAAAAAATTGTAGTGAAGTACATAGAACACAAAATTTACCACCTTAATCGTTTTTAGGTTACGGTTCAGGGGCGTTAAGTCCATTCACATTACAATCTCCAGAATGCTTTTCATCTTGTAAAACTGAAACTCTGTCTCCTTTAAAGAACAACTTCCCATTGCCTCCCCCCCAACCCCACCCCCGCGGCCCCTGGCAGCCACCAGTGTGGCTTTCTGTGTCTGAATTTGACTCCTCTAGGTACTTCGTGTAAATGGAATTGTACAGTATTTACCCATTTGTGATTGGTTTATTTCAGTTAGCATAATGTCCTCAAGGTTCATCCAAGTTGGAACATGTGCCAGAATTCCCTTCCTTTTTAAAGGCTGAATAATATTCCATTGTTTGTAAAGACCACATTTTGTTTACCCATTCATCTGCTGATGGACACTTGGGTTATTGTGAATAATGCTGCTATGAACATGGGTGTGCAAATAAATATCTCTTCGAGTCTCTGCTTTCAATTCTTTTGGGTATATACTCAGAATTGGAATCACTTGCTCATATGGTAATTCTGTAATATTTTAAGGCTCCCATGCTGTTTTTCATTTGGTATTCTTAATAATACAACTGGATAGAGGGCAAGTGATGGCCAAGTGACTAATGTACTCAGCGAGTTCTTGGGATCACTAAGAGTTCCATCACTACCTTTTTGGCAAAGCAACCCTTTTCTTTGGGGTGTGACCCCTTGTGTCCCAAATGCAGGCAGGCATTGGGCAAATGGTGGCTGCAGCTTATCATGGTAAAAAAGAAATTCCAACCAATTAGAACCCTTTACAATAAAACAGATACAGAATTCTAATAGATATATAGGTTCTAATCCTCTTTGATAGTTTTTTAAAATAATGAAGAGTAGAAAATTCTGGTTACAAGTGATAACTTGACCTTCTCCACCTCTATTCTGCCCCAAAACCTCACAGGCACAGAGCCCCAGGGGCAGGAGATGGGTAAGTGTGACCCTGGGTAAGAGGATCCAACACATGTTTAAAGCCTAAACACAGACACGAGAGGGTAAGCTGGCAGCTGCGGGGGGTGGGAGGGGGAGCTGGAGGCACAGGCTGACCCCTCACAGAGTTCAGGAGGCTGTGGGGTCTGAACCACCAGGAATCTGGAAGGCAGGCTGCGGGGTGACCACCGTGCTGAGGGCATGTGCAGAAATAGGGGATGTGTCCTTGAGCGCCCAGGGCTGAGAGGAAGCCTGGGCGCAGGGACTGACCTTCAGCAGGCTGGAGGAGGCTGCTTGGGGGATGGGAGTGTTCCAAAACAGGGTTGTGGTGCTGGTCACCCAACTGCATCATTTACTAAAAACCATTGAGATGGACACTTACAATGAATCAATGGTGTAGCCTGTAAACCGTATCTGAATCAAACTTTAAAACAGATCGATAACCACAAATAAATAGATGATCAAAATACTGAGACACCATCGACTGACAAATTTTAGATATTTTTTCCTGCTACCCAGTGAACAATGAGTCTGAGAACAAGACAAAGTCAGTTATAAAAATGAAGAAATGATAACTGTACATGATCCAGCAATCCCACTTCTGGGTATACACCCCAAAGAATTGAAAGCAGGGACTTGAAAAGATATTTGAACACCCACGTTTATAGCAGCATTTTATTCACAACAGCTGAAGGCTAGAAACAACCCAAGTGTCCATCAACAGATGAATGGATAAGCCAAGTATGGTCTACGCATACAACGGAATATTTTTCAGCCTTAAAGAGGAAGGAAATGCTGACATGTGCTACAGTGTGGATGAACCTGCGGGACACCACGCTGAGTGAAACACGCCAGTCACAAAAGAACTAATACTGTTTGATCCCATTTCTTTGATGTCCCCGGAGCAATCAAATTCATAGAGATGGAAAGTCCAGTGGTGGTTCCCAGGGACTGGAGGGAGGGGAGAATGGGATGTGAGTGTTTAATGGGTGCAGGGTGTCAGTTCTGCAAGATGAGAAAGGCCTGGAAAGGTAATGGTTGCACAGCAATGTGAATGTAGTGGTTTTTTATTGTTATTATTTTTATTCCAGTATGGTTGCTTTACAATGTTGTGTTAGCCTCCACTAAACAACAGAGTGAATCAGCCATATACATACAGGCATCCCCTCCCATTTAGGTCACCACAGTGCATTACATAGAGTTCCCTGTGCTATACAGTAGGTTCCCATCAGTTGTCTATTTTATGCAGATGGAGAGATATACCAATTTCTTGGATTGGAAGAATCAATATTGTGAAAATGACTATACTACCCAAAGCAATCTACAGATTCAGTGCAATCCCTATCAAATTACCAATGGCATTTTTCACAGAACTAGAACAAAAAATTTTACAATTTGTATGGAAACACAAAAGACACCAAATAGCCAAA
Source organism: Balaenoptera acutorostrata (assembly GCF_949987535.1). Lineage (NCBI taxonomy): Eukaryota > Metazoa > Chordata > Mammalia > Artiodactyla > Balaenopteridae > Balaenoptera > Balaenoptera acutorostrata. The sequence continues at coordinate 31,664,469 of NC_080066.1, read as the reverse complement.
GCAATCTTGAGAAATAAAAACGGAGCTGGAGGAGTCAAGGTCCCTGACTTCAGACTATACTACAAAGCTACAGTAATCTAGACAGTATGGGATTGGCATAAAAACAGAAATATAGATCAGTGAATGTAGTTTTTAAAAAAAATTTTCTTGAAGTATAGCTGATTTACAAAGTTGTATTAATTTCTGCTATACAGCAAAGTGATTGTTTTATATATTATGTATGTGTGTGTATATATATATATATATATATATATATATATATATATATATATACTTTTTCATATTGTTTTCCATTATGGTTTATCACAGGATATTGAATATAGTTCCCCGTGCTATACAGTAGGACCTTGTTGTTCATCCATCCTATATATACTAGTTTGCATCTGCTAATCCCAAACTCCCAGTCCTTCCCTCCCCTACCTCCCTCCCCCTTGGCAACCAGAAGTCTGTTCTCTATGTCTGTGAGTCTGTTTCTGTTTCGTAGATAAGTTCCTTTGTGTTGTGTTTTAGATTCCACATATAAGTGATATCATATGGTATTTGTCTTACTCTGTCTGACTTACTTCACTTAGTATAATCATCTCTAGGCCCATCCAACAATGTGAATGTACTGAATGCCACTGAGCTGTGCACTTAAAAATGGTTAAGATGGTGAATTTCATGTTATGGATCTTTTACCACAGTAAAAAATAATAACAAATGTCATTTTTTTCCATAAAACTGGAATAAAAGCAAACGAGGAAGAGACCTGAAGCGGCTCCCTGGGGCTGGGGTGTGCATGCCCAGGGTGGGAGGGGCAGCTGTTTTCATTATCAGCCTGTCAACACTGTTTGACTTGCACTCTGTTGTGCACTAGACGGATTTTTTAATATTAATTTAAAAACATAATGGGGAGCAGCGGAGATGAAAAGAAAAGCAAATTGAGGAAGCTGCACGCCAATAAGCCCGGTGTCAATCACGGGCGGACGAGAGGGGATTATCCAAGCAGAAGGCTCCTGAGTACTGGGGAAGAAGTGCCAGGCCAAACCCATCTTGCTTTCCTTTTTAATAAGGTCAAGAGATTGGGGGATTAGAGGAATGCTAAGGAGATAAGGGTCTTTATTTCAGCAAGATGTTAACACATGGCCGGAGCAGCCCCCCACTGCATGGCCTTGGAGAGATGTAGGCGGGGGTCCCGGGCCCCGAGTAAGCCCTGGCCTGGCCTGGATAGTGGACAGTTACAGGTTCAAGAACATGAGGGACATGACATCAGCCTGTGCTCTGAAGGGCCACACCCCAAACCAAGATGAGATCATCTCAACAGTCTAGAATGCTAACTTTTAAAGTGAACAGAGGAACTCAGCAGTGTTGCAAATGCTCCGCATTTTGATACCAAAATTCGTAAAATGCCACGAGCAGCAGACCACCGACAAAGGAAGAAAGCGTGAGGTTCTGGGTGGCCACCAGCTCCCCTGAAGGCAGCGGGCTACGCAGCTGGCAGCTGCCCGTACCACAGCGGAAACAGTCACCGGCTGTCACCCCGCCCTGCCATGTCCAGAAGGATAAGACATCCAGAAAGCGCCAGACAAAAAGTGGGTGACAAGCCTTTGAATGTGCAAGGAGAACAAAAAGCCTTGCAGGGAATGGGGTGCAGAAGTGGTTTCTCCACTTGAAGGATTTGACGTGAAAAGGGGAGTAAGGAATTTTCCCAGCTCTGCAGGAAGAAGCAGGAAAGGAGAGTCACTGCAAAGTCAGATTTGGGTCAGTTAGCTCTGCCTGACCACGGAGCTCCCCATCACGGGCTCCAGGAGACGAGGTACTCCCAAATCAGAAATATCCCGGATGGCACCCTGCGTTCTGCAGAGGAGTGATTTAACTGAACTATAAAAACCTAATATCCCACAACATAAGAATAACAGCAGCAATAAAAGGAAAGACTGACATTTATTCAGTTTTTACCATAGCCAGGCAATGCTGAGTACACGCTCGTTGCACCCTCACTTTGTAATTCTTTGATATCTCAATTTTATGATCCATTATAAATATCATCAACAAACTAAAGAAAAATGAAGATATTTGATATAATCATGAGTTCTTCAGGATGATAGTCATATCTAAATGATTTTTAAATTCTTTAAGTTTAAAAGGAAAATTTTATCAGTTTAAAATAAAAACAAATTGCCTAATACTAACACCTCATTAGTATTAACACCAAACAGGCTTCCCCTTTTAGAGACATCAGTGGTACACCTAACAATTTTCAGAGTCAGAAAGTTCTCATGGAAGTAGGTGTTTCCTTTGTTTGTTTGTTTGCGACGTGGGATCTGAGATCACTGATACTAGATTAGGCCGGGCCTGGATGTGCCCGATGTTGATGAAATGCTAGGTCCATCCATTTATCCAACAAATATCTACTGAGTGCCAGGTGCTGTTCTACGTGCTGGAGAGTCGGCTGTAAACAACACAGATGCGGGTGGTCACCAAGAAACTAGGAGAAACAGGTACTAAAGATGCAGGAGGAAACAGACAAGACAGCTCACAGAGTGATGAATGCAATGCAGGGGGCAGGGCGGCAGCTGAGGGCTCCTTTAGGCTGGGTGCTGGGGAAGGGGAGCTCTGAGAAGTTGGTGAGACCACTGAAGGGATGCACGGGTTGGCTGTATAGGTTCTGGAGCTACTGAGGGGGGAGAGGGAGATTCTTCCCAGAGGTGGGGGTCAGGAAAATCAACATGAGCTGAGTGGGGAAAGGTCTCCCAGGACCACAGGGCATGCTGAGAGTTTATGCAGGGTAGTGAGGGGGCTGGTTTACGTCTCTGCTGCTGGGCATAGAAGTGTGCAGAAGGGCAGGAAAGACAGCGAAGGGACTAGCAAGGAAGGTGCAGAGGATGGAGACGGGGGGGCCAGCAGGGTGTGTCTGGCAGGCAGAGCCGAGGGGCAGGGTGAAGGAAAAGGAGGAATCAAGATGCCTCATAGGACACTGATTGATTTGCATATATTGAAGAATCCTCGCATTCCTGGGATAAACCCCTCTTGATCATGATGTATGATCCTTTAATGTGCTGTTGAATTCTGTTTGCTAGTGTTTTGTTGAGGATTTTTGCATCTATGTTCATCAGTGATATTGGCCTACAGTTTTCCTTTTTTGTGACATCTTTGTCTGGTTTTGGTATCAGGGTGATGGTGGATGTGATACACCATATGAACAAACTGAAGGAAAAAAACCATATGATAATCTCAATAGATGCAGAAAAAGCTTTTGACAAAACTCAACACCCATTTATGATAAAAACTCTCCAGAAAGTAGGCATAGAGGGAACCTACCTCAACATAATAAAGGTCATATATGACAAACCCACAGCCAACATTGTTCTCAATGGTGAAAAACTGAAACCATGTCCACTAAGATCAGGAACAAGACAAGGTTGCCTGCTCTCACCACTATTATTCAACATAGTTTTGGAAGTTTTAGCCATGGCAATCAGAGAAGAAAAAGAAATAAAAGGAATCCAAATCAGAAAAGAAGAAGTAAAACTGTCACTGTTTGCAGATGACATGATACTACATATAGAGAATCCTAAAGATGCTACCAGAAAACTACTAGAGCTAATCAATGAATTTAGTAAAGTAGTAGGATACAAAATGCACAGAAACCTCTTGCATTCCTATACACTAATGATGAAAAATCTGAAAGAGAGATTAAGGAAACACTCCCATTTACCACTGCAACAAAAAGAATAAAATACCTAGGGATAAACCTACCTAAGGAGACAAAAGACCTGTATGCAGAAAACTATAAGACATTGATGAAACAAATTAAAGACGATACAAACAGATGGAGAGATATACCATGTTCTTGGATTGGTAGAATCAACATTGTAAAAATGACTATACTACCCAAAGCAATCTACAGATTCAATGCAATCCCTATCAAACTACCAATGGCATTTTTCACAGAACTAGAACAAAAAATTTCACAATTTGTATGGAAACACAAAAGACTCTGAATAGGCAAAGCAATCTTGAGAAAGAAAAACAGAGCTGGAGGAATCAGGCCCCCGGACTTCAGACTATACTACAAAGCTACAGTAATTAAGACAGTATGATACTGGCACAAAAACAGAAATATAGATCAATGGAACAGGACAGAAAGCCCAGAAATAAACCCACACACATATGGTCACCTTATCTTGATAAAGGAGGCAAGAATATACAATGGAGAAAAGACAGCCACTTCAATAAGTGGTGCTGGGAAAACTGGACAGCTACATGTAAAAGAATGAAATTAGAACACTCTCTAACACCATACAGAAAAATAAACTCAAAATGGATTAAAGACGTAAATGTAAGGCCAGACACTATCAAACTCTTAGAGGAAAACATAGGCAGAACACTCTATGACATAAATCCCAGCAAAATCCTTTTTGACCCACCTCCTAGAGAAATGGAAATAAAAACAAAAATAAACAAATGGGACCTAATGAAACTTAAAAGCTTTTGCACAGCAAAGGAAACCATAAACAAGACCAAAAGACAACCCTCAGAATGGGAGAAAATATTTGCAAATGAAGCAACTGACAAAGGATTAATCTCCAAAATATACAAGCAGCTCATGCAGCTCAATGTCAAAAAACAAACAACCCAATGCAAAAATGGGCAGAAGACCTAAATAGATATTTCTCCAAAGAAGATATACATATTGCCAACTAACACATGAAAGGATGCTCAACATCACTAATTATTAGAGAAATGCAAATCAAAACTACAATGAGGTATCACCTCACACCGGTCAGAATGGCCATCATCAAAAAATCTACAAACAATAAGTGCTGGAGAGGGTGTGGAGAAAAGGGAACCCTCTTGCACTGTTGATGGGAATTTAAATTGATACAGCCACTATGGAGAACAGTATGGAGGTTCCTTAAAAAACTAAATAGAACTACCATATGACCCAGCAATCCCACTACTGGGCATATACTGTGAGAAAACCATAATTCAAAAAGAGTCATGTACCACAATGTTCACTGCAGCACTATTTACAATAGCGAGGACATGGAAGCAACCTAAGTGTCCATCAACAGATGAAAGAATAAAGATGTGGCACATATATACAATGGAATATTACTCAGCCATAAAAAGAAACAAAACTGAGTTATTTGTAGTGAGGTGGATGGACCTAGAGTCTGTCATACAGAGTGAAGTAAGTCAGAAAGAGAAAAACAAATACCATATGCTAACACATATATATGGAATCCAAAAAAAAAAAAAAGTTCTGATGAACCTAGGGGCAGGACAGGAATAAAGACGCAGACGTAGAGAACAGACTTGAGGACATGGTGAGGGGGAAGGGTAAGCTGGGATGAAGTGAGAGAGTGGCATGGACATATATACACTACCAAATGTAAAATAGATAGCTAGTGGGAAGCAGCCACATAGCACAGGGAGACCAGCTCGGTGCTTTGTGACCACCTAGAGGGGTGGGATAGGGAGGGTGGGAGGGAGACGCGACAGGGAGTGGATATGGGGATATATGTATACATATAGCTGACTCACTTTGTTAAACAGCAGAAACTAACACAACACTGTAAAGCAACTATACTCCAATAAGGATGTTAAAAAAAAATAAAATAAAATGGATAACCAACAAAGACCTCTGCTCAATATTCTGTAACAACCTAATGGGAAAAGAATTTTAAAAAGAACAGATATGTATAACTGAACTATAAAAACCTAATATCCCACAACATAAGAATAACAGCAGCAATAAAAGGCAAGACTGACATTTATTCAGTTTTTATCATAGCCAGGCAATGCTGAGTACACACTCGTTGCACCCTCACTTTGTAATTCTCAAAGTGAATTGGGGGGAAGATGCCTCGTAGGTTTCTGACATGAGCCACGGACAGGTGGAAAAGCCATTCTTTGGAGATGTGCCCAGGGAGTTTCCCACCCAAAGTTCAAATCCAAGCAGTTGCCAAAACGGTAACTGCCAGACTTGTGGTCGGTCCATCTCCCACTACACAGGGACAGGTTGTGGCAAAACATCACTGTCACCCTCAGAGACCAAATGTCCAGAATAAAGTATGACCCTGCTTGCAGGGAGAAGGCTTGGCTAAAATGCTAAGGAAAGGACCGCCGAGTCTTCCTGTCCCAGTTACAGGCCCTCCCTGAGGCTGGGTCAGAGGGATTAAATGCAGGGATCTCAGCGTGAAACAATCACATCATCCTGCTTTCATCATGTCGTTCCTTATAGGACCAGGATCATTACCCTTAAGATTTGAAGTTGAACTGCCAGGCACAGAACCGTCCGGCTCTGCTCCCTCCCAGAGGCCCATTCTGCAGTGACTCACTCACTTTTAAATGCACTGTTTCTTCCTCTCCCACACCCCACATTCAGGACACCCACAGCCCATTGCCCTTCTCCACTCTCCACTTGACAAACCCCATCCATCTACCACACCCGGCTCAAGCACGCCTCCTCCTTGAAGCCTCTTCCGATTGCTCCTGCCTACAACCATTCACCGGCATCCGGATGTTGAACCACTGCCTTGAGACCCCACACCGCTCTAGACCCCCATCACTCCTTCTCCGGAGGACAGATGGCGTGTGCTCCTCCAAATGCAAAAATCATCACTGCTTTGCTTTTATCCCCCAAAAGACCTAGAACAACAGTGTTTCCAGTACCAGGAGCAAACCCCTTCCAACTACTGATGGATTGGTGAAAGTTTACAAAATTGTGAAGCCATAAATATTTCTAAATGTATAGCGAACATACTATAATTGAGAAACTCCAACCTGGCAAACATTCGTTTTACAAGCTGATCCTTGAGGTGGGGTCTGATGTGCAGTGCTGGACCACCAATCACGCTCAAAAGTGAGCAATTAATAGAAGGGAAGACAGGGCTTCCCTGGTGGCGCAGTGGTTGACAGTCTGCCTGCTAATGCAGGGGACGTGGGTTCGAGCCCTGGTCTGGGAGGATCCCGCATGCCGCGGAGCAACTGGGCCCGTGAGCCACAACTACTGAGCCTGCGCGTCTGGAGCCTGTGCTCCGCAGCAAGAGAGGCCGCGATAGGGAGAGGCCCGTGCACCGCGATGAAGAGTGGCCCCCGCTTGCCACAACTAGAGAAAGCCCTCGCACAGAAACGAAGACCCAACACAGCCAAAAATAAATAAATAAATTAATTAATAAAATGTCTCTTTGCCTTTAAAAAAATATATATATATTTAAAAAAAAAAATAGAAGGGAAGACAGATAAACAATCCGAGTGGATATTTGCAGAGTTGATTATACTAATTAGCAAACCTTCAACTGTGTCTTAAGATTTTTTCTCAATTATTATTTGGAATGCATTTTTATTAAACTTTGAACATTATTTTAAAATACAGTCCTAATCATTAACCAACAAATAGATCATTTGCTTACAGTCAGATGACGATTAACTCTGTTTTGAAACTGTTGAATATGTAAAGATTTTCTTATATAATCCTAGTTCAGGACTCCAGCAACTGTGAGCCTATACCAAAACAGTGCAAATATCAATTTTTTAAAAATTTCTTCTAGTTTAAGGTCATACCTCTCATAGGACCTGCACAAAGGCCATTTCAGCAACCCTGCTTGGCCAAAGGCTGGGAGACATTTTTTCCCCCAGGCTCAAGCCAGGATGGGGCTGACACCGGAGCTGGGTAAGAGGGGTGTTGTCCAGGGTGGCCCCCCTCCCATCCTGACAGTCTCCTTCCCAGAAATTCTGACACCTGCTACAACATGGACAAACCTTGAGGACATCATGCTAAGTGAAATTAGCCAGTCACAGAAGAGCAAATATTGTATGATTCTACTTATACGAGGTCCCTAGAGGAGTAAAATTCCTAAAGACAGAAAGTAGATGCTGGGTGCCAGGGGCTGAGGGAGAGGCGGGTAGGGAGTTAGTGTTTCATGGGGACAGAGTTGCAGGTTTGCCAGATGAAAAGAGTTCTATGGACGGATGGTGGTGACGGCTGCAGAGCAATGTGAATGTACTTAATGCCACTGAACTGTAAACTTAAAAATGGTGAAGATGGTCAATTTTTCTTATGTGTATTTTACCAAAATTAAAAGCAACAAAAAAAGTCTTCTTCCAGCCCCAAACGCTGGCTTCAATTCAAACCTCCCAGGAGGAACCCAGCAGGGCCCCTCCTGAGACCCCAGCTGCAGTGAGGAATGCTCGTGGCAACATTGCCACCTCTGTATTTCTGTCCACGCTTGAATTCTCTTTACCACCATGGGAGTACTTTGCTCTCTTTTTCCAAAATCAACGCCCATGGGTACTCAGAAGGAAGAGCTAAAACCACTGATTTTCTACAAGCAAGCAGCAGGGTGGTGGTATTACGTATGTTCAACACAGCTGTAGAAAGTGTAGAATGGATTTCTTTAAATCGCCAGGAGCCTAAGAGCAAAGAACTGATGCTGAATTAAATAACCCTTCACAAACACACCGCAGAAAATCACAACATGCTCGTAATACTGGCAGAATAGGGCAAAGCTGACTGAGGAGGGAGAGCCCGCATCCCCCACGTTTGCTGCGTTTCTGGTACCCAATTCGCCGTAAGTGCAGCCTCCCTGGGCCCGTGTGTCCTGTTCCCGGGATACACGCTGCCTGTGAGCAGGGCGGGCATGTTCTCAGGCCTCACCCCAGGGCAAACTTCCCCTCAACTCTCCACCTCCCTCTCTCACACACAGCCCCACCCCTGCAGGCCAACCCAGGGGTGGTACATCCCTGTCACTGGGGCCGCCAGGCCCCTCCCCTCATCACGGCTGACACTGCCAGTCAATCATGTCACAGCCCAGATGCACCTCAAAAATCCTTCTCAATCCTTCCAGAAACTGCCGGAAGCCACAATCCACTGATGGGCATTGGCAGGTGATGGATGCACCTGAACAGTCCTGAGAGTGGCCAGTCAGCCAAAGAGAGTGCCTTCCAGGTGTGTGAGATGAGACAATCCCTCAGAGATGCTGAACAATTCCTTCCTTTGACCCTCTTCCTAGATTAGCTCATTGCTTAATTGCTAATTAATGCTCATTTCTTGATACCAAGTCACCATTACAAATTGCTCTGGTCCATCCAGTCATTTGACAAACATCATGTTTTGTTCTACATCAGCAACCACTGCTAGGCATGATCTTACAGGGTCCTAAAAGACTGGCTACGGGTCTTTGGTTCCACACGGGCCACACGGGCAGACATAGGTGATCCCAGGGCTGCGCGGCTCCCCGAAACCAGCCATGTGGACACACTGGACACTGTGTCCGCACTTTGTCCTCCAGTGCCTTCTTCTGAAAAAGCGAGCGTCTGCCCCAGCCACCCGAGGCTCGGCATCGCGGGGAGGGCAGGGCGCCCGGGGGCCAGATGTGAGTTCGGGGACCCTCTCCGTCCCTCCAGCTGAGCGCCCCGGGAGGCACTTCCAGGCAGGGACGGAAGTGGACACGGCGCAAAGGGGGGACAGGCGCCCCCGTGGGAGCCCCAAAGGGCGGGGCCGGGAGGATGCAGAGACGGAGGCGCATGCAGCCAGGAGGAGCATCCCAACCCGGGAGCGACGGGAGGGTGAGCCGCAGTCACTTAATCCCGCGCGTCCCCCCCCCAAGAGCTTGGAACCCCGCTATTAACACTTCAGAGAACAAGGCTCTCCTGACAGCACCGCTGGCCTCCTCTCCCTCTCCAGGGACCGCTTAACTGCTGAAGCCCTGGCCCTAACCTCATTGTCTAATGTCAGTGGTGACAATTCAGCAGAGGATAGAAGAGGAGGAAGACGCCAAACCCACCATAAATATGCTTTAGACTAGGCAGCTCTGCCTTCAGAGTGTGTCTGTGTGTGTATACAGCCATGTACACACGCATGCACACTTACACACATACACAGACATACACAAATACACACATGCACATAGATGCACGCTTACACATACACACACCGATATACACTTACACACAAATACATATACACACAAATACACACACATACATACACAAATATACACTTACACACATGTACCAAAAATGCACTTATACACGCACACACACTTACACACATATCCAACATATACACACACAGACACATGTACAGACATATAAAATATACATACACGTGCACACATGTATACAAATACCTACATATACACATGCACACATACATATCAGACTCCTCTTTTCTCTAGCTTTTAAAGATTTCAGGGTTAAGCTTACAAGTACCTACATTTGATGACTAGAAAGGGAATGAAAATGCATTATAAGTATCTGCTGAAGGAGGACAGGCAGCAACTGGCGGGTGGGTACCCTTGGTCCCTGATTTGGGGTGGGGGGAAGGAGGGCAGGGGTGAGGGCTGGGGCAGGAGGAGGAGGGAGCAGGACAGTCCACCAGCACTCACCCCCACCTTCTATGCCCAGCACTGCAGCCGGTGTCCCCGTTGGACAGGACAGGCTTTGCTCCCCGCTTCCACCTGGGCAACAAGCATCCCCACAGGTGTGTGCGGCCCCTCCCCCCACCCGCGGTGTGACGGAGTCAGGGGAGCGCCCTGGGCAGCTGGAACACGCCCTCTTCTGCAGCTGAACAGCAGCCATCTCTTTCCCTGCGAAATCCATAAAACGTGAAACAAAGTAAGTGAACGTCATCAAACTGGGAAGCATTCCTTTCGGTGAACCTCCAGAGCCGCTGTAAGTCTGCACTGCTGGGCACGCTCCCCTCCTGCTCCCGCCACCTGCCCGAGAAGGACAAATGAGCCACCAATGAGCCAGGGCCTGTGCGTGCAGAGTACCAGGCCCAGAGAGGGAGGGCCACTGCACTCAGGAAGGCGTCCCCTCTCCGCCTCAAGGTTCCAAAGCCCTCGCCCAGGGGGGCAAGGAAGTGCCCTTCAAAGATGAGGTCACCGAGGGGGCCCGTGGCAGCCAGTGAGCACCCCCAGTAGAAGGGGCCCAGCTGCCTTTCCCTTAGCTGTTCTGCGAGAATCCAGACCCCGTGCAGCCAGATCTTCCAATTTCGCCAAAGGATTTGTGATCCATATTTTACTGTGAACTCTCCCAAGTTTTAAGTGTTAGCAAACAAACATTTGGAAACACTGCACGAGCTAAATAAAACACATCTGGGGGCAGACAGCCACCTGCGGGCCTTGGTTTCCTGTGACCTCTGAACTAAAGGACATCCTTCAGTGTTCAGGGTGAACATGAAGATATGAGTTAAAAAAAACAAATATTGAATAGTCAGAAAAGACATCTATCCTGATTTATGCTCTGTCAGTACTCAGCAAGAAAGCCAGGGTCACAGACACCACTGGCTTCAGTTCACAGCAGGAACGGAAATTCCCACCTGAGGCTCACAGCAGATGGACCTCAGGGCCGGAGCCCAGCCTCCAGCTCTGTCCCCCTGGCTGAGCCTGGTGACCTAGCTCTCACTCATGACAATCAGAAAAGCTCAAGGCCAGGAGGCCCAACAGGCTCTGGGAGGCTCCATGCAGACCCAAGGATGGTGAGCATGTCTGTGACGGGTCCACAGCCTCATCAGATTCTCAAAGGGGCCCCAGACCCTGGAAAGGGCTCCTGCCCTCGCAATCCCCTCCTCTAACAGATGAGGAAACTGAGGTCCGAGTGGTTCTAGGCAGCACAGTCAGGACCAAACGCAGGGCTCCCCTCCCACGCCAAGACTGGGTCTCGGGAATTTCCCTGGTGGTCCAGTGGTTAAGACTTCGCCTTCCAATACAGGGGGTGCGGGTTCGATCCCTGGTTGGGGACCTAAGATCCCACATGCCTTTCGGCCAAAGAACCAAGACATAAAACAATAGCAATATTGTAGCAAATTCGATAAAGGCTTAAAAAAAAAATGGTCCACATCAAAAAAGAAAAAAAATCTTGAAAAAAAAAAGACTGGGTCTCGGATGAAACACGGACAACCTTTAAACATCCACCAGGGGCCTGGGTATCATTTGGGCCTTAAAGAACAATGCTGAAGCCCATGAAAGCTCATTCCTGTCTCATTTGCCCTAGTCACAGGTATGCCATGGGCTATGACAGACATTGAAGCAGAGGCCCACGTCCCAGAAAGACCAGCACCCACCCCAGGACCTCACCCAAACTTACAGGGAAAGTCCAAACCACCAAGCTTGGAGCTGGCAGATGAGCAGGGATGCTACAGATGATTCTGGGAAACCGGCAAGGATAAACCATCTAAGCTGTTTCCGTTCCCTTGATGTTGGGCCTTGGGTCATGATCACCTGGGTCCTCAAGCAGCAGAGCCACAGCCATGTGTGGTGGGAACTCCCACTCCCCTCCCAGTGCCCTGAGGCTCAGATGCAAAGGGCTGGCTGTGCATGGCCACCAGCACTACGGCCAGCCCTGTCCTCACAGCCCCCAGATGGTTGGGAGTCTCGTGACCAGCGGTCCTAGGATCATGCCGGCTGCAAGCACTGCCCCTGCCCTGAGACAGATGGCCCAGGTCCAGCCCGCCAGAGACTCACCCCCTGCAGGGGCACCACCCTCAAAGGCCGGTCAGTGCCAAGGTTGGCCACCCTGGTGAACTCAGGCAGGCTGGGGCCACCCCCGCTCTATCTCCTTGCAGTGGGTTCCTTCCTTCCTTCCCTGCAACCTGGCCACCAAGACTCCCCTCCTGAAGGGATGTCCCCCAGTCCTGAAGCATCCGCCCCTTCCCATCCAGTCCTCACACCCTGCGGGATCTTCCTTTAATTCCATGAGAGGTCATTGCAGCAGCCAGAGCACCAACGGGCTGGTTACCAGGAGAGGAGAGCTGCCCAGCGGCCAGGTTGCCCAGCATCTTTATGACTTGCCCGCCAGGAAGAGGTACATGGGAAGGTACAAGGCAACCAGGAAGCTGCCCGGAAAGCACAGGATTCAGCACCAGGACAGGCTGGGGAACCTGATGCTGCCAGCGCTAGCCCAGCGTGCCTGGTGCTCCATCGCCCAGAAAGGCTACGTCTGGCTGGTCGGGGTAGCCCCCCTAGGCCAGGGCTCCAGAGACAACAGCCCACAGAGATCAGCCCCCTGGAAGAAACAAACATTCATCTCAAGTTAAAATACAAATGATTACATTTCAGCTCCGTGGTTCTGTCCAATCTTTCTGGTCATCTCTCCCTGACAATCTAGACATCCTGACCGCCGTGGGTGGGCGTGGGTAACCTTAAACCTCCTCAGCCACATGGTTCAAGGCCGTCTCTCAGAGGGTCATCTCCGTGGACACCTCGCCTCATTCATTCCATGTCAATTCTTCCTCGTTTCACCCTGAGAAGGAAACCCCATGTTCCCGTTGTGGAGGCACCTCCTCATTATTATCCTGCAGAAACCTGTGTGCCCCACGTTGTACAATTCAAACAGAGTCTGGCCCTCCACCAAGAGCACGGGTTCACACCAAAACACATGCAGCATGGAACAGACAGGCACAAGCCAAGGAAGCCACAGACAGAATGAAGAGGCACCCTACCAAACGGGAGAAAGTATTGGCAAATCATGTATCTGAAAGGGGCTAGTATCTAAAATATATAAAGAATGCATACAACTCAATACCAAAAACTCCCAAACAATCCAATTTTTAAAATGGGCAGAAGATCTGAATAGACATTTTTCTGGAGGAAATGCAGATGGCCAAACAGACACATGAAAAGATGCTCAACATCGCTATTCATCAGGGAACTGCAAATCAAAACCACAATGAGATATCACCTCACACCTGTCAGAATGGCTGCCATCAAAAAGACAAGAGATAACAAGTATTGGTGAGGATATGGAGAAAAGGGAACTGTTGGTGGGAATGTGAATTGGTGAAGCCACTATGGAAAACAGTATGGAGGTTCCTCAAAAAATTAAAAATAGGGCTTCCCTGGTGGCGCAGTGGTTGAGAGTCTGCCTGCCGATGCAGGGGACACGGGTTCGAGCCCTGGTCTGAGAAGATCCCACATACCGCGGAGCAGCTGGGCCCGTGAGCCATGATTGCTGAGCCTGCGCGTCTGGAGACTGTGCTCCGCAACAAGAGAGGCCGCGACAGGGAGAGGCCCACGCACCGCGATGAAGAGTGGCCCCCGCTCGCCGCAACTAGAGAAAGCCCTCGCACAGAAACAAAGACCCAACACAGCCAAAAATAAATAAATAAATAAATTTTAAAAAAATTAAAAATAGAACTATCATATGATCCAGCAATTCCACTCTGGTGTATATACCCAAAGAAAACAAAAACACTAACTTGAAAAGATAAATGCAGCCTCATGTTCACTGCAGCATTATTTACAATAGCCAAAACATGGAAACAACCTACGTGTCCATTAATGCAGGGGTCCCTAAGCCCCAGGCCACGGACGGTACCGCACAGCAGGAGGTGAGCGGCGGGCAAGCTAGCGAAGCTTCATCTGTATTTATAGCTGCTTCCCATCGCTCGCATTACCGCCTGAGCTCTGCTTCCTGTCAGATCAGTGGTGGCATTAGATTCTCATAGGAGCTCGAACCCTTCTGTGAACTGTGCATGTGAGGGATCTAGGTTGCAGGCTCCTTATGAGAATCTAATGCCTGATGATCTGAGGTGGAGCTGAGGTGGTGATGCTAGCGCTGGGGAGCGGCTGCAAATACAGATTATCATTAGCAGAGAGGTCTGACTGCACAGAGACCATAATAAATCAACTGCTTGCAGACTCATATCAAAACCCTATCCGTGAGTGGCAAGTGAAAACAAGCTCAGGGCTCCCACTGATTCTGCATTATGGTGAGTTGTATAATTATTTCATTATATATTACAATGTAATAATAATAGAAATAAAGTGCACAATAAATGTAATGCACTTGAATCATCCCAAAACCATTCCCCATGCTGGTCCGTGGAAAAATTGTCTTCCACGAAACTAGTCCCTGGTGCCAAAAAGGTTGGGGACCACTACATTAATGGATGAATGGATAAAGAAAAACACACACACATATATATATAAAACACACACACACATACAATAGAATATTATTCAATATTACTCAGCCTTAAAAAAGAAAGAAATCTTGCCATTTGTGACAGCATGGATAGACCTTGAGGGTATTATACTAAATTAAATAAGTCAGACAGAGAAAGATAAATACTGTATGATATCACTTATATGTGTGTGGAATTTTAAATAAAAAAACAAAACAAACAACAAAACGAGTTTATAGATACAGAGAACAGATTGGTGGTTGCCAGAGGTGAGGGTTGAGGAAGTTTGGTGAAATGAGTGAAGAGGGTCAAAAGGTACAACTTCCAGTTATAAAATTAAGTAAGTCCTGGGGAGGTAATGTACAGCATGGTGACTACAGTTAATAATGCTGTATTGTGTATATGAAAATAGCTAAGAGAGTAGATCATAAAAGTTCTCTTCACAAGAAAAAAATTTGTGACCATGTGTGGTGATGGATGTTAACTAGACTTGGGTTGGTCACTGCATTTTGCAATAAATACAAATATCGAGTCATCATGTTGTTCACCTGAAACTAATATAATGTTACATGTCAATTACACCACAATAAATATAATTAATTATTTTAAAGAAACAACAGAGAGGCAGAGTGGGGTGGAGGCAACAGGCGTGGTCTGGGGCCCTGTGTCGCCTGCACGATGTTGACAGTAACTCCGTTCCTGAGGACCTGCTGGGGACAGACAAGGCTCCTGGGCCAGCACAGGTCACAGCAGGCGCAGGACCTTGTAAGCTCTGCATTTTACTGTGATCACCACCAAGCCGAGCAGGAGAGCCACACACCAGGCTCTTCCTTCCACACAGGCTGGGCTCTGTGATGACAGCGCTGCTGGAAGATGCTCCCCTCGGCTCCCGTGACAACCTCCTGCAACCCCAGACATGGACTGGGATGCAGAGGGACTATCCACCCCCAGCTCTGCGGACAGCAGTCGACTCTGAACCAAGGCAACCAGCAAAACAAGACCTGGTGGCAAGAGAGACACCACCAGGGCAGAGAGAGGGGACCCCTCTGTTCCCCAGAGTGGACACGAGACCATCACAGGAGTCCTGAGAGACGAGATGTCACTGTGGCTGCCGGTCCTGGTGTCCACTCCCCCTAGTCAACCATGCAACCTGGGCAGGCATGTCTTCTGTCTCCAGGGAAACCGGACCCAGTGTCGAAAGACTGGTCCATAGCAACAGGCATTTGATTTCATTTCTCAGTGATGCCCCTGCCAAGGGTGGCATCTGTATCCTGACCACATTGATATCTATCCATGAGATAATAGTCTATTAAGGAATACTCACAGACAAGATAATCATATTTGGGGAAAATGTGACAGATGGGCAAATGAAAACAAATGCAAACTTACAAAATGTCAAGGGGCAACAGTCTGAAATCTAGAGACATAATACATACATAGAAATTTTAGAAAGCAGATTACGCTGTTCAAGATGTAACTTTAGGTCTGTAATTTTTGTAACTAAAATTGGCAATTCTTTTTATCCTCAGAATAAGGAAACTGGTTATTTACATAATAGGTGTGAGAGTTTGAAAAAGCGTATTGTGTATTTTATTATATGCTTAGTTTCAGAAACCACTGTAAAGTTGACCTCCCACCAAAAGAAAAAAAGTCTATGTTCACATTTGTTAGGATTCATGGGGAGGGGGGTGATTAGCTGACTCCTTCTTATTTTCAGAAGGCATTCTGGGCTAAAACATCAGAAAGAAATGTCACGACAACAATAAATAGGTCAGACATTGGCCCTACTCTCTGAGAGCACATCCAGGCAAAGGGCGGTATGTGAGAGCTCGTTTCTTCACACCTTCACCAGCAATGGGTTTTACCATCCTTTAACTCTTTTTTTGATTCGATAGACAAAATATATCAATACTAACATAACACTAGCAGCTGATATTTATTAACTGCTCATAATGATCCAGGCATAGCATTAAAAAAACTTCTGCATAAATTTTCTCATTTAACCCTCACAACAGTCCAAAGAGTCAGGAATTATTATGCTTATTTTATGGGTGAGAAAACTGAGGCTTGGAAAATTAAAGCAACATGCCCCAAATCACATGCTGAAGATTGCCAGGGATGACATGAACTTAAGTATCTAATTCCAAAGTCCAGGCTACCTGAACAACAAAAATGTCATCTTGTCATCAATATCTCTGATTTAATTACTAGTGAGGTTTTTAAACAGGACTCAAACCATGTTTCTTATGTTTATTGGCCTTTTATATTTGTTCTTTTTTGAAACTGTGCCTTCGTTATCTTTTTATTGATTTTTCTACTGGAATATTCTCTTTTTTTCTTATTGATTTGTTAAACTCAACACTTATCAAACACTTTAATACATTTCCTACTAGAGCCAAATTTTTTTCTGAGCTTTCTGTCTCTAGTTTTACTGAAGTGCCAGTAATACATTTCAATAGCTAGCTGGAAACATCTCCCCTTATTCCTTTTCCTTTATAAAAATTTCCTTTAATACAGCTTTTCTATTTCTTCCTTGGATACTAGTCCATTTTGGATTTTACTTCTTAAGAAAATGTGATGGTATCCTTTCATAGAAAAACATCTGTTTCAATAAGGTGTTCAAATATATTAGAGGTGCACAAACATTTCTTATATTTAAATGCTTACCTCTGCATTACCTACCCCTCTTGTTGAATATAATTTTCTTTGTTTTTCTGCTTTGGGGGAAGAAGATTATTCTTATCACATGATTCTTTATCTTATTGGTCTTTTCCAAGAATGAGCTCTTAGATTTATTCATCAGTTCTACTCTTTTTATGTTTCCTAATTTTTCATCTCCAATTTTATCTTTATTCCCTCCTATTTTTATTTGGATGTGGATTATTGCTTTTTTTCCTAGTTTACTTGAGTGGCATGTCCAGTTCATTTAAAAAATTTTTTCCTGCTTAACAATAAAAGCACCAAAACTATACATTTTCCTACGAACACGCATATTTGATAGAGAGTATTACCGTTGTTATGTCCTTTTTTAAATTTTTCACTCAATATTTGGTTCTTCTTATTTCTGTACATTTTTATACTTAGGCTACAAATGAAGGCTTCCTAAAACAGTATTATTGCTTTGTGTACTTTATATATATCAAGCTATTTTTTTAAGTTTTGATTTCCCCCCTTATCCAAGGGCTATTTGGCCTAGTAGATGTTTTTATTTATTCATTTTTATTTGTTTGTTTGCCTTTTTATAAATGACGATTTTTTAACCTATCCCTTTATTAAATTCTAGCTTTACAGAATGGTGGTCATAGATCCATAATTTCTACATTTTAGAATAAGCTGATGTTTTCCTTAAGACCTAGAATATAATCAGTATTTTAAATGATTCATCAATACTTGAAATAAATGGTATTTTCTGGTGGAATAGAATATTGGTTATAAAACTATTAAAGTGTCCTTTTATATCATTAAATTATTTCATATCTTTATTCATTTTGCCTTACTCTCAAAAACAGAAATGAGCAACTTTGAGACGACAACTCTGATTTTTGTCAATTTCTCACTGTATTTTTCACAGTTTTTATTTTATGTATTTTGAGGTTGTATTTTTAGTAAATGATCGGGATAATTTTATCTTCATTGTAGCACTTTCCTTTTGTTACCATAAAGTGACCTTACTCATCCTTTTTGATGCCTTCTGCCTTGATTTAATATTGTTTCTTTTCATCTGGACCTGTCTTGTACATCTTTGTCCATTATTTTTAACGTTTCCTGGTCCCTTTGTTTTACCCATGCTGTTTTTTAAAAGCTTATGACACAATTGTATTCTCTGAGTAAATCTTTGTTAATGGGGGAGTTTAAGCTGTTTACTGTAGGAAGATCCACTACATCTGATCTAGCTATCTTCCTTCCATCATCCTGAGTACCTGACTTTTGAACTTCCCTCGACTTGTGGTTTGTAACACACCCCCTCCTTCCTGTTCACCTCTCCCCAGCTCCCGGCAGCCTGGGAGCATCCTGGCTACTGTCCTGAGAGCTGGTGCTTCATTCCCCCTTCACGCGGCAGCCCAAGCCCAGCCCACAACACAAGTTTGGCCACAAGGATGCTCTCAGGACCTCCAGTCTGGAGCAGGGTGGATCTGGGTGCTTGTTACACAGAGATGTTCATTTTGTAAAAAACACACTAAGCTGTACACCTAACAATTTGTGTAATATGTTAGACTTCAACAAAAAGTTCAAAAAAAATAAGGCCTGGGGAGAGAATCTGTTGCTAGGAGACAAAGAAACCAGGATTCTGGCTTTGGTTATTAGCTCTCAGAGCTCAGAGGATGGGTATACACTGAAGCCTATGAAATGTTTCTGGGAATTTTAGTACTAGAGAAACAACAAGCCTGGTCAACAATGATCTCAGATGACCCTACACCTGCCAACCAACCCCGGGGCCACAGGATGGGGCTGTGACAGTTTCAGCCCTGCAGGGACATCCTGCCCATCTCTGATGTGGGAGGGGGCAGTGGTCCAGAAGGTCTCCTTGCAGACCAGACCCAGGTGCCTGCAAACCATGTCCAGACCCTGAGCTGGGGGAGACACAAGGCTGTGCCTTCTTGGGGAGGACAGGCTTAGGGTTCAAGTCATGCAGGCATGGGCATTCCTAAAGTCTCCCTGGGAATAACAGGGTATGTGGACCTGAACAGCGGAAAGGTGGGACCTGCTTTAAACACTTGCTTCTACCACGCTGGACAATTACTTTTCTCTGGGTCACATTCTGCTTCCCTCCAGGGAGCACTGCCCAAGAGAAAGGCAAGCATCAGGTGTAATTTAAAATTTCTTAGAAACCACATTAAAAATAAATTAATCATATGTCTCCCCAACTCAAGCCATCCAAAATATTATTTCAACATGTAAACAAGATAGAAAATTATTAACAAGTTATTATACACTGTTTGACGGACACCAAGTCTTTGAAATTCAGTGGGTGTTTCACAAACACAACATAGCTCAATCTGCACCAGCTACAACATCACTTTTAGGGGTTCATCCCAAGGAAATAACCAGACAAGTATCCAAAAAGGTATATACAAGAATGGCCATGACAGTGAAAAAGCAAAAAGCTGTGAGATCTTCTGAGTACCACTCACACCCCTCGGGAAGCCCAAGTGGCCCGGTAAATGCAACACTCAGGGCCTCCTCCCCCTCCCCCCTCCATTTGCTCTGCTGAGTCCAGGCCAGGTGGGTGCTCTGCTCCATGGCCCCCTCCCCTCTGCTGGGAGACGGGAAACCAGGACCCACACCATTTACCAAGTTCCCCCTCCTTCCACCAAGCCCCCTTCCTCTGCCCATCAAGCCTCGTGGCCTCCCCGCCCTGGCTGAGGACCTGCCCACTCTGAGAGGGAAGAATCCCCTTAGGGCTGCACACCTGCTGCCTTCTTGGTGTGTGTTGTGTTTCCACTCTTTTCCTTTTACTCTAGCTGCGTGGG
This sequence comes from Balaenoptera acutorostrata, assembly GCF_949987535.1. NCBI lineage: Eukaryota > Metazoa > Chordata > Mammalia > Artiodactyla > Balaenopteridae > Balaenoptera > Balaenoptera acutorostrata. The sequence goes on along the minus strand of NC_080066.1, from coordinate 31,644,102 downwards.
GCCCCAAATCCTGTGTTTCTAGCAGGCTCCTATGAGATGCAGACACCCCCAGTCTATGGGCCACGCTTCCAGGGCCCTAAGCACCTAAGGGCTCTGTTTGAATTAAACAGAGTTAATTAATCTAAAACACTCATAAAGCATAAAGATTAAAAATATTCAACTGTATGCTTAACATGCCCCAACTTTCAAGCACATGCAAGATTCATGCATAAGATGGACTAGTTACACACAAAAATAAGGAAACCACATGTTCCCTCCACAACTGAGCTTAGAGTGAATTAGTCCTGAAATCACCACACTCACTTATAATCGGATGAAAATTCTGAAACATTGATAAGGCATAAAGATTAAAATAATAATTTTTAATTATTAAAAATTATAAAATTATTAAATATTAAATTATATGCCTAACAGATCCTGGACACTCTGGGGTTGAAGGCGAGGAGAAGGCCACAGATAAAAGGGCAGCACCTGAATCTCCCCTTAAAATCACAGAACTTAGTCCTTGACAGCCCTGTCCTTGTTAGGACGGCTACCGTTCTCCTCTGACTTGATGAATGAGCAGGGCCCGCACCTTCTGCCCCCACATACAGCTGAACATTGCATTTTTAAATTGTATTTAACTAATAGACTTATTTAGAGTAGTTTGGAACTCACAGCAAAAATCAAGCAAAAATACAGAGAGTTCCCACATACCCCTCCCCCTACACACCCAGCCCCCCCATCATCAGCATCTCCCACCCGAGGGGCACATGGGTACACTGGATGACCCTGCACTGACACATCACCATCACTCCAGGTCCACGGTTTACATTAGGGTTCCCTCTTGGTACATTCTATGGAATTCAACAAATAAATACTGACATTTTAGTATCCACCATTATAGTATCATACAGAATAGTTTCACTGCTCTAAAAACCCCCCATACCCCACCTATTCATCCCGCCCTCCCTCCCTCCCTTCAAATCCCTGGGCAACCACCGATCTTACTGTTTCCATAGTTTCGCTTTCTCTGGAATGTCATATGTTTAGAATCATACAGTATGTACCTTTTCAGATTGCCTTCATTTAGTAATTTGCATCAAAGATTGCATTTAAGGTTCCAAGTCTTTTCATGGCTTAACAACTTATTTCTTTCTACTGCTAAATAATATTCCATTGTCAGGATAGAAGCAACCAAGGCCATCTTGGTTGCTTCCAGGTTTGGGTAATTATGAGTAAAGTTGCTATAAACATTTGCGTGCAGGTTTTTGCTTGGAAATAAGTTTTCAGTTCATTTGGGTAAACACCAAGGAGCACAACTGCAGGATCATATGGTAAGTGTATGCAAGGTTTTGTAAGAGACTGCCAAACTGCCTTCCAAAGTGCTGCACCATTTTGCATTTCCATCACCAACGAACAAGAGTCCTGTTGCTCCGCATCCTCGTCAGCATTTGGTGTTATCAGTATTTTGGATTTGGGCCGTAACGGATGTGTAGTGGTATCTCATTGTTGTTTTCATTTGTAATTCCTTAATGAAATATGAAATTTTTACTAATGCTTACTTTCCATCTGTGTATCTTCTTTGGCAAGCTGTCTGTTCAGGTAGTTTGCCCATTTTTCAATCAGGTTGTTCGTTTTCTAATTGTCGAGTTTTAAGAGTTCTTTGTCTACTTTGGATAACAGTCATTTATCAGATATAACTTCTGCAAATATTTTCTGTCTGTGGCTTGTCTTCTCATCCACTTGACAGTGCCTTTCGCAGAGCAGAAGTTTTCAATTTTAATGAAGTCCAGCTTATCATTTCTCTCACATATCACTCCTTTGGTGTTATATTTAAAGAGTCATTGCCAAACCAAAGGTCATTTAGATTTTCTCCTCTATGTTATCCACTATAAATGTTATGTTTATGTTTTATATTTAGGTTCATGATCCATTTTTAATTTTTGTGAAGTGTTTGCATGTGGCTGTCCAGTTGTTACAGCACCATTTGCTGAAAGCACTATCTGTTCTCCACTGAGTCAGCTTTGCTTTGTTGTCAGTTGATTACGTTTGTATGAGTCTGTTTCTAGGCTATCCATTCTGTTCCAATGATCTGTGTGTCTATTATTTTGCCAATAGCACACCATCTTGATTATCATAGCTTTATAGTGAGCCTCGAAGTCAGGTAGTGTCAGTCTTCTAACTTGGTTTTACTCCTTCATTATTATGTTGGCTTCTCTGGGTATTTGTCTTTCTATGTAAACTTTAGAGGAAGTTTGTTGATATATAAAAAATACCTTGCTGGGATTGCTGATTACTGAAGTAGAGTTAATCTACAACGTCGTGTTAGTTTCAGGTGCACAGCAAAGTGATTCAGATATGTATGTATGTGTGTGTGTGTGTGTGTGTGTGTGTGTGTGTGTGTGTATTTATATAGGGTTGGCCAAAAAGTTCCTTTGGTTTTTAAGTAAAAATAAAAGACACATTTTTCAAAAAGTCTTTTGTGCCCAGGAGTCCCACTGGGTCCTGCTTCATTTCAGTAGGAAGTCAGATCCAAGCATTTTACATGCACTTATTCTCCCAGCAAAACCGAGTGCTAACCCTGACTCTGTTCTGCAGACAGGGAACAGGTTCAGAGAGTCGTGTGGCTAACAGGATCATGGTGCTCCAGCTGGGTGTCAGGCCTGAGCCTCTGAGGTGGGAGAGCCGAGTTCAGGATACTGGACCACCAGAGACCTCCTGGCTCCACGTAATATCAAATGGCCAAAGCTCTCCCAGAGATCTCCGTCTCAACGATAAGACCCAGCTCCACTCAACGACCAGCAAGCTCCAGTGCTGGACACCCTATGCCAAACAACTAGCAAGACAGGAACACAACCCCACCCATTAGCAGAGAGGCTGCCTAAAATCATAATAAGGTCACAGACACCCCAGAACACACCACCGAATGCAGTCCTGCCCACCAGAAAGACAAGATCAAGCCTTATCCACGAGAACACAGGCACCAGTCCCCTCCACCAGGAAGCCTACACAACCCACTGAACCAACCTTACCCACTGGGGGCAGACACCAAAAACAATGGGAACTACGAACCTGCAGCCTGCAAAAAGGAGACCCCAAACACAGTAAGTTCAGCAAAATGAGAAGACAGAGAAATACGCAGCAGATGAAGGAGCAAGGCAAAAACCCACCAGACCAAACAAATGAAGAGGAAATAGGCAGTCTACCTGAAAAAGAACTCAGAGTAATGATAGTAAAGATGATCCAAAATCTTGGAAAAAGAATGGAGAAAATACAAGAAACCTTTAACAAGGACCTGGAAGAACTAAAGAGCAAACAAACTGAACAACACAATAAATGAAATTTAAAATTCTCTAGAAGGAATCAATAGCAGAATAACTGAGGCAGAAGAACGGATAAATGACCTGGAAGATAAAATAGTGGAAATAACTACTGCAGAGCAGAATAAAGAAAAAAGAATGAAAAGAATTGAGGACAGTCTCAGAGACCTCTGGGACAACATTAAACGCACCAACATTCGAATTATAGGTGTCTCAGAAGAAGAAGAGAAAAAGAAAGGGACTGAGAAAATATTTGAAGAGATTATAGTTGAAAACTTCCCTAACATGGGAAAGGAAATAGTCAATCAAGTTGAGGAAGCACAGAGAGTCCCATTCAGGATAAATCCAAGGAGAAGCACGCCAAGACACGTATTAATCAAACTATCAAAAATTAAATACAAAGAAAAAATATTAAAAGCAGCAAGGGAAAAACAACAAATAACATACAAGGGAATCCCCATAAGGTTAACAGCTGATCTTTCAGAAGTAAAACTGTCACTGCAAGCCTCAGAATGGAAGAAAACATTTGCAAATGAAGCAACTGACAAAGGATTAATCTCCAAAATTTACAAGCAGCTCATGCAGCTCAATATCAAAAAACAAACAACCCAATCCAAAAATGGGCAGAAGACCTAAATAGACATTTCTCCAAAGAAGATATACAGATTGCCAACAAACACATGAAAGGATGCCCAACATCACTAATCATTAGAGAAATGCAAACCAAAACTACAATGAAGGATCACCTCACACCAGTCAGAATGGTCATCACCAAAAAATCTACAAACAATAAATGCTGGAGAGGGTGAGGAGAAAAGGGAACCCTCTTGCACTGTTGGTGGCAATGTAAACTGATTCAGCCACTATAGAGAACAGTATGGAGATTCCTTAAAAAACTAAAAATAGAACTACTGTACAACCCAGCAATCCCACTACTGGGCATATACCCTGAGAAAACCATAATTCAAAAGAGTCATGTACCACAATGTTCACTGCAGCTCTATTTACAATAGCCAAGACATGGAAGCAACCTAAGTGACCATTGACAGATGAATGGATAAAGAAGATGTGACACATATATACAATGGAGTATTACTCAGTCATAAAAAGAAACAAAATTGAGTTATTTGTAGTGAGGTGGATGGACCTAGAGTCTGTCATACAGACTGAAGTAAGTCAGAAAGAGAAAAACAAATACTGTTTGCTAACACATATATATGGAATCAAAAAAAAAAAAAAGGTTCTGAAGAACCTAGGGGCAGGACAGGAATAAAGACGCAGACATAGAGAATGGACTTGAGGACACGGGGAGGGGGAAGGGTAAGCTGGGACGAAGTGAGAGAGTGGCATGGACATATATACACTACCAAATGTAAAATAGATAGCTAGTGGGAAGCAGCCGCATAGCACAGGGAGATCAGCTCGGTGCTTTGTGACCACCTAGAGGGGTGGGATAGGGAGGGTGGGAGGGAGATGCAAGAGGGATGGGATATGGGGATATATGTATATGTATAGCTGATTCACTTTGTTATACAGCAGAAACTAACACACCATTGTAAGGCAATTATACTCCAATAAAGATGTTAAAAAAAAAGACACATTTTTCATTTTCACCAAGAACTTTATTGAACAACGTATTCACTGTTTTGTTCCACCACCTTCTGCCATTTTTCAGGCAATTTCATAATTCCATCTTCCTGAAACTTTTTATCTTTTTGAGCAAAGAACTCTTCTAGGTACCTTTCAGTCTTCCAGAGAATTGAAATTTTTTCCATTTAGAGAATTTTGTAAAGACCAAAATAAATGGAAATCTGAAAGTGCAAAGTGTGGTGAGTATGGCGGATCAATCAGAACTTCCCAGCCAAGCTGTAAAAGTTTTTGCCTGGTCATCAAAGAAACATGCGGTCTTGAGTTATCGTTATGGAAGATAATGTGTTTTCTGTTGACTAACTCTGGATGCTTTTCGTCGAGTGCTACTTTCAGTTTGTCTAATTGGGAGCAGCACTTGTTGGAATTAATCATTTGGTTTTCCAGAAGGAGCTCATAATAGAGGACTCCCTTCCAGTTGCACCATATACACAACATCACCTTCTTTGGATGCAGACCGGCCTTTGGTGTGGTTGTTGGTGGTTCATTTCGCTTGCTGATCTCTTCCATTCCACATTATTGTACAGTATCCAATTTTCATTGCCCATCACAATTTGCTTTAAAAACCGATAGTTTTCATGATGTTTCAGTAGCGAATCGCATGCCAAAATACGGTCAATAAGGTTTTTTTTGCTTAACTTATGTGGAACCCAAACATCAAAATGATTCACAACCAAGCTGGTACAAATGATTTTCAATGCTTAATTTTGATATTTTGAGTATGTTGGCTATCTTCCACATGGTAAAACGTTGATTATTCTCAATTAATGTCTCCATTTGATTGCTATCAACTTCAACTGGTCTACCCGACTGTACAGCATCATCCAGTGAGAAATCTCCAGCACGAAACTTCGCAAACCACTTTTGACATATTTGGTCAGTCACAGCACTTTCTCCATACACTGCACACATCTTTTTTTTGTTTCATTTGCGTTTTTACCTTTCTTGAAATAATAAAGCATAATATGCCGAAAATGTTGTTTTTTATCTTTCATCTTCAATATTAAAATGGCTACATAAAAATTCACCAATTTTGATAAGTCTTGTTTAAATGCATGCTGATATGACAGCTGTCACATACAGGCTAACAAAATTGTTTCAAATGAAGTTAAAGACAACTAAGCACTACTGGAGCCATCTTAGGCAAAAAGACTGAACGAACTTTTTGGCCAACTATATATATATATATATATATATATATATATATATATATATATATATATAGTTTTTCAGATTCTTTTCCATTATAGATTATTACAAGATATTGAATATAGTTCCCTGTGCTATACAAGGAACTTGTTGTTTATTTTATATATATAGTACTGTGTATAGTATATATAGTAGTGTGTATATGTATATTACATTTTAGAAGAAACTACAAAACAAGTGATTTTATTAATTCATTGGAAATTATATATCTAGCTTTATCCTAAATTTTAGCTGTTATAAAACCTATGATTCCTCCTAGAAAGGCTTTCATGCTATGATTTCTTCACTGCTGTTTACCTTCTTGGCAGTCCCGAAGTTCCCACAGGACACAGAAGACACACACAGGTAGAAACACCTGGGAGGGCGGTCAGGGCTCTCCCAGGATGTCAAAGCTCAGAAGGAACAAACAGAATGTATTTAAATTTTTTTACTATTTTAATTGTTACAATAGATGTTGGCAGTAAAAATGTTCCTTCATGAACTAGAACAATTTGAGATTCACACCTAGTAATAAAAGAGTTTAATTAAAATAGAAAGCTTCCCTCTGGCTTCCTGTATTCACAGCACCCACTTGTGTGTCACAGCATGGATTATACATGGATTTGGGCGCCCCTTTCAAGATCTTCACATGGGTAGCCAAAACTGCTCTTAAGAATAACTGCCCAGCAGAATAAATCTCTGGTCACACCACTGACACTACAGCTGTTCAGGAGGCCTAGGAGCATGCATGCATGAAGATTAAAAGTGTGACATTCAAGTATCAGATCAAAAACTATGAACAGTGTAAACAGATACTGTAACAAACACAGACATTACCAACAGAAAATATCCATTCATATGCCACACTCTCCACACAAACACTCACATTCATCATTTGCTTATTACCTTTTGCTAAGAAAAAAGGCTTATCCTACATGCAAATAAATCTAGGTTTTTAAATGGTCATGTTAAAAGAAACATTCATGTAAGATGTTGTTCCATTAATTTATAAACAAGTTGCTTCCCAGGGGCCCACCATACCTTAACTTACAGAGCTCACTTGAATAAATTCTTTAATGAATAAAATATGAAATTAAGTAATAAAGTATCTATTGCCTACAATATGAAAGAAAAAGCCTTTCAAAACAATGTATCATTATATCTAAAGATACAACATAAGCTAAAGGCTATAGCAGGGAAGAAACCATTAAGTTATGAGTTAAAATTTCTATTTTTCTATTGCTTGTTGGGTTTCATTGAGCACGTAGCCTGTTTAAGTCCTGAAAGCTTTAACCCTAGGACTCACCCTGCAAGGCCAAAACATATCTTGTTGGTGACAATTAAACATTCCTGGCTTCTGGCCTGGGATATCAGCAAAAAAGCAGAGTAGGATGCACCAAGGGCCTGTCCCTCCATGGAAATACTGGAAAATCAGCCAAAACAGTCAGAATCAACTTTGTCAGAATTCCGGAACACACTAAAATGTTCACAGCAACTAAGCAAACACTGAAACAAGGAAAAGGCAGCATAAAAATGGAAGGAAAGCTCTGTGTGTCTTTATCTGCCCCTGCTCCAGCTCTCTCAACAGTGCCATCATATTAAAGACAGCTGCCCTCATTCCCAGTTCAGGAAACTGGGCCCTGGTTCCAGAAGAAGCAGAGCAGATCTTACTTGCAAAGAACTGTGTCTGTCAGCTCTAATCTTTCTGGAGGCTGCCTGAAGGACTGGCACAATGGGCTCATCTCTGTTTCACCCAACTTGGAACTCACTCAGGGCATAAAATCAGCAGGGATGCCTCAAAAATGCTGTAAGGCAAATGAACAACTGGCAGCCACCTGGGACAGAAGATTACCATTGAAGAATACAATAGAACACCAAAAGCCTGAAAGGAGAAACTGAAGAGAGAGTTTCTTTGGGCAGTTTGGGCATCAAAAGCAGTCATGTACACTGGGAAATTCAAAAAGCCACATGCATATCCAGGTCAGGATGCAAACTCAGAAAAGACCTGTGAAGACACTCATCTTTAACCTCTAGATGATCTTCACAGGAAGTGAAGGCTAAGGCAGAGTTTTAAACAGCCTGGCTGAGGATTAAAGGAGTGTCCCAACACAGAGCCATACTGCAAAGGGCTTATTTTTAACTCTCTTGCTCTCTCTCCCTCTTCTTTTTTTTAAAATTTTCTTTTACTTTACTTTTCTTTCTTTCTTTTTTTTTTTTTACTCCTGGTGTTCAAGGAAATCTCTGTGAAACCAACTAGCTGAACCACAACTCTACAGATCAGAGACCATACATCACAAAGAATACAGACCTTGCAAAATAGTTTAGAAAAGTCACTAAGCAGACAAACAGCTCGAGCCTAGAGCAAGCAACAACAAACCTTGAGGAGAGAGAAGAATCTAACCTCCAGAGTTATACTGTATAATATTCAAAATGTCCAATTTCCAACAAAACACTACGAAGCATGTAAAGACACAAGAAAGTATAACCCATTTACAGAAGAAACTAACAGAAACTGTCCCTCAGGTGTTGGACTAACTGTACAAAGACTTTGTTGGACTAACTGTACAAAGACTTTGAATCAACTGTCTTAAATATGCTAAAAGATTTAAAGGAAAGTGTGGACAAACAGCTAAAGGAAACCAGAAGCATGACATATTACCAAATAGAGAATAGCAATAAAGAGACAGGAATTATAAAAAGGAACCAAACAAATTCTGAGGCTGAAAAGTACACTAACTGAAAACTTTAAAACTCACTAGAAGACTTCAACTTGAGTAGGGAGAAGAAAGAATCAGCAAACTTGAAGATACAACGAGAGAAATTATCTACTCTGACGAGCAGGAAGAAAAAAGAATTTAAAAAATGAACACAGCCTAAGAGACCAGTGATATAAAAGACCTGAGACCATTAAGCATACCAACATCAACTGCATAATAGGAATCTCAGAAGGAGAGACAAGAAAGAAAGAGGCACAAAGAATACATGAAGAAATAATGGCCAAAAACTTCCCAAATTCGATATATGATATGAATCTATGCACTCAAACGTCTCAACGAACTCTAAGAAGGATAAACACAAAGAGGTCCACACCAAGATACATTATAATCAAATTGTCAAAAGCCAAGGACAGAGAGAATCTTGAAAGTAGAAAGAGAGAAGTGATTCATCACATACTGGTGACCCTCAAAAAAATTAACTGTGATTTCTCATCAAAAACCACAGAGACCAGAAAGCAGTAGGATGACATTCTTAAAGTGCTGGGGAAAAAGGCTGTTAACCAAGAATTGTATATCCTATAAAATTATCCTACAAAAATGAAGGAGAAATTCAGAACCACATAGTGTATGATTCCTATTATTTGAAATATTCAGAGTAGGCACACAGAGACAGAAAGAAGATTGGTAGTTTCCATGTGTTGGGGGATGAAGGAATGGGGGAAACTGCTTAATGGGTATGGACTTTCCTTTTAGGGTGATGGAAACGTTTTGAAACTAAATATAAGTGGTGGTTGCACGAAAATGCAAATGTATTAAATGCCAAAGGATTGTTCACTTTAAAATGGTTAATTTTATGTTATGTGAATTTCACCTCAATAAAATAAAAATTGAAAATAAAAAAATTCTGGGTTCTGACAACCTGGCAGAAGTGTTAAATCATGAATGCCCACTGCTTACTCTCTTCCTTGGTCACCTGCCTGACCCCAAAGGTATCTGAGAAGGAGGGATCCCTGGTTTAAGATAATGTGCTTTAGAAATACCAAAAAGCAGCACATCCCTGGTGGCGCAGTGGTTAAGAATCCACCTGCCAATGCAGGGGACACGGATTCTAGCCCTGGTCCAGGAAGATCCCACATGCAGCGGAGCAACTAAGCGCATGCACCACAACTGCTGAGCCTGTGCTCTAGAGCCCGCGAGTCACAACTACTGAAGCCTGCGCACCTAGAGCCCGTGCTCCACCACAAGAGAGGCCACTGCAATGGGAAGCCTGCGCACCTCAATGAAGAGTAGCCCCCACTCACCACAACTAGAGAAAGCCTGTGTGCAGCAATGAAGACCCAAAGCAGAAAGAAAGAAAGAAGGAAAGGAAGAAAGACCAAAAAGCAACGCAATATAGATTATGCCTTAGGGAACTAAGAACTGTCAAAGATAATTAGTGACTTGCTATTCTAAGTAAGACCCCATCCTTGGGTATGGAGAGGAAACACTGGGAAAGCGACCTTTATCAGCGATCAGCAATACGAAAGAATACCACATGTAAGGCCACCTTACAGTTCATTGTTTCTTTAATTTTGTGTGTGGATATTTCACAGGGATGCAAAAGCAAACTATATTAAAAATAGTTTAACCAATTTTATTCTATAAAGTTACCTAAGTGTGGCCCAGCGCCAATTATGGGTATCAACTCTGATCCAGTTAATGAGAACGTTAGTACTTCACACAGACAACCTTGCATCTGTCTGCATATCCTGTGTGCACCCTGAATGGGATCTCTCCATCCGTGTCTGCAGTTCTATGAAAGAGAACGTATGTCACACTCCAGGGGGACCTGCCGTTGCCTGATGCAGCCCTCAAAGCACGTTCGGGGGCTCATCGCTCAGCTCCACAATGAGAGGCTGTGATGGCATAGTTCTCCCAACTACATCATGCCATAAAGCAGACAGATGATGATTTAAGCACGTCTTGAGGTCTGTCCTCCAAAGAGCATCATTAAAAAATGTTAAAGCACATTATTCTCCTCAAAGTCTTTTAATTCTCTTGAAATTGTGACATCACTTTTTCTAAATACCTCTACAGTACTTAAAAATTCAATTCAATGATGGAGTTCAAAGAAGTCAACAACGGAAAGTTAGTGCAGTCCAGGGCCGTCCATCCTGTCTCCTCTGTGAGCATGTCTGGTCTGCTGAGTCTGAGTACCTATACTTTCTCAAACAAACCAGCAATTATTTTGCTCCCTGAAATTTTCATTTCCAATCCACCAGGTTTGGTCTCCCGGAGCCCTTTAAATCCAATATAGTCCTTGATTTGAAGGAAAAGCAAAGGAAACTCAAAAAGTTTCCCATAAGAGCTGCCTGATTGTACTAAATAAATTTCCATGTTTTCCTTCAACTTCCCCCATATATTCCTAAATTGTCGAAGACGTTAAAGGAAAACATAGAGATGTATTTATTTAGTGTAGATGGCTAGCATGGGGGAACTTTTCAACCTTTTTGACTTAGGTCAATGACTAGAAAACAAATTTCTAATCTTGGCTATGCCCTGCCTCACATCACACAATAGAGCTGTTAGAGAGTTTACCACAAAATTCTTCTGATGGAACTAAACATACCAACTTCCTCTTTCAACTGGAAAAAAAATTAGTTAAATCATCTAGTACTCTTCTTGTACTATTTCATCAAAGCTCAGTATTTCAAACTTAAATTTTTTACAATCAAAGAGCAAGGCCAAAGCTGTTAAAGCACCCTATTCATCTGGTACAATACTTTTATTACTACTGTTGGTTTGAATCTTGTTTGTTTGTGGGTTTCTGGGTGGGCAGGGGCAGCTAAAGTTCTCAGGCAGGGAAAAGAATCTCAAGCAAGCTACACCAGACCCACATTTATCACATGTAACGTACTTAATTCTCAAACCTTTCATTTAATTGTACCAGAATACATTAAAATGTATTCTTGAATAAGTATCTATGGATGCAAATGCTTAATACTAAAATTAGGTTGGGGGGAGGGATAAATTAGTAGTTTGGGATTAAAATATACATACTACCATATATAAAATAAACAACATACTACCGTATATAAAATAAATAAACATAAGTTCTCTTTCATAGAACTGCAGTCATGGATGGAGAGGTACCATTCAGGTGTGTAGCATAGGGAACTATACTCAATATCTTGTAATAACCTATGATGGAAAAGAATCTAAAAAGGAATATATATATAGATATATCTATATATCTATATCTATATCTATATATAACTGAATCACTTTGCTGTACAATGGAAACTAACACAGCATTATAAATCAACTATATTTCAATAAAAAAATTTTAAGTGACAAAAATAAAATAAAATAAAATAAAATAATGTCAATTCTCCCCTAATACTTCCATAAATAAAACACAAATCTAATCAAAGATCCTAGCAGTTTCTCACAGAACTCGACACACTGATTAAAAAGTTCATGGGTGGACTTCCCTGGTGGTCCAGTGGTTAAGACTCCACACTTTCAATGCAGGGGGCACGGGTTTGATCCCTGATCAGGAACTAAGATCCCACATGCCACACGGTGTGGCCAGAAAAAAAAAATCATGGGTAAAATATTTAAGAATAAAAATTTTTTAATTAAAGAAATACAAGAAAATTGCCCTAAGAAAAACCTCAACTTATTATAAGGCTACCAGTGTCAGAACTCACAAAGAGACCAAAGCCAAAATAGAAATTCCAGAAACAGATCCACATACACAGTCCCAAAATCCTGGGGTAACTGGCCATCGGTTAGAAAACAATAACTAAAACAATTCTACTTCATACTACACATAAAAGTAAACATGTAGATTATAGATGAGCATGTAAAAATTTTTTTAACTTTTAGAAGAAATTATAAGAAAATTTCTCTATAATATTAGCATATGGAAATATTTCTTAAATAAGACAAAAATCACTTAAGAAAATATTTACATATTTACATCAAAATTTAAACTTCTTATGGCAAGTGACAGTCTAGAGTCTAGGATAAGGTATTTCTAACATATTATTTTAAAAGTATCCACAATCTATAGAGATCCTATAAATTGGTAGGAAAAAGCAAACACACTAACAGGAAAATTAACAAGGGGCATGAATAGGTAATTTAATGAAGAAGAAATCCCCATAGCAAATAACATAAAAATAAACACAAACTCATTAAACTCAGGAAATACAAGCTAAAACAGTGATAACATACCCTGAGGCAGATTTACTACAAAGCTAAGGAAGTGTAAGCTTCAAGACCCCCTCACTCATGTGGGCCCTTTACAAGGCCCTGGCTTCCCATGGTATTCACACAGTCATACGCTTTTGCAAACTTTGTAAAAGTAATTGTTCATGGACATTTTGGAATCTAATAAAGAGGAAGTTAAACTGGTTTGGGATACACTGATGTGATTCAAAGTCATGCTGGTATAATTAGATTGTCACTACCCTTCCCCAGTAGGACTGGTGAACAGTGACACTTCTGCTGCCCTGTGCCGGCTCACCCCACGCAGTGAAATGCAGCCCGGGACCAGAGGTCCAGCCACTATAAAACATGCTACAAAGCACCTACCACAGATGGACAAGGAAGCATCTTAAGATTAATCTCTGGACAAGTAAACTTGAAATGACCTAAAATTTTACCATTCCTACATGAAAGAAACTTCATGGACGTTTCTGAACTCTACAGTAATCTAAATATGCTGAAATAAACTTTTCTAGATTTTAGGGGGGAAAAAAACACTTTAAGGAATGATGTCAGCAAAGATATCAAACTAAGGAGACACAAAATTCTACCTCTCAATAAAAGCAATGGAAAAGCTGTCATAATCAACTTTTTTAGGAATTCTGAAAATTATCAAAGGTTTACAGCAACACAGGATGTGTTTATTCAAAGAAAAATAGCTAAATCTCAGTAAGAACAGTGAGCTCTGTGTGTTTTTTTTTACTACAGCCCCATCCCCCCATTCCCCAGCAGTAGCCTTGAAAATAACAGCCCACAGTCGTAGTATCAGAGGGAGCAGAATGGGCCTCTTTCACAAAGAAATGTCATTATTTCTTTTAAATCCGTCTGGTGGCTCCCTGGAAGACCAGATCAAAAGGCTTATTTTTATTTTATCTGACTAGGAATTCTCCCAGTGCTAAAGTTACTACCCGGGGATATTTGTTGAAAACATTTCCAGGCAAATGTTTTATTCACTATTGCCTGGGGTAATACATAACAGTCTGGGCAAACAATACCCTAATCAGAAAGCTGAGGATGAAAGGCTGGGGAATGAGAGGCCCAGAAGAGCTTTGAAAAGTTCTGAAGTATTCTTGGGAACCTAAAAGTCCATGCACGTGTAGAGCTGTGCCCATGCTCCAGAAAGGTCCGAGAAGGCACTAAGCTCTCACCTCTGGCTGACCTTGAGCTCTACACAAGCCACCTGGCTGATTATGAACAGGTCCCAACATGCACACACAGCCTCCTGGCAAAGACGGGGACATTTTTGTGTTGTAGGCATTTAAGGAAACGTCTAATCAGTAGCAGACCACCAAGCTCTCAGAACAGAGAACTGCAGGGGCCACAAACAACAAAGAATACAGACTTCACAAAATTAGCTCAGAAAAGTTACCAACAAAGAACAACTCCAAGGAACAGAAACAACAAAGCCTGGAGTGAGGGGAGAACATGGTTTCCAGAGTTATGACATAATAATATGCAAAATGTCCACTTTTCAATGAACAAAATAAGGCATACAAAGAAACAGGAAAATATGGCCCAACACAGGAAGAAACAGCAATCAAAAGACACTGTCTTTGAGGAAACACAGACACTTGGACTTACTGGACAAAGACATCATTTTTTTTTTAAGATTGTTTTCTTTTTTGATGTGGACCATTTTTAAAGTCTTTATTGAATTTGTTACAATATTGCTTCTGTTTCATGTTTTTCGGTTTTATTGGCCGCAAGGTATGTGGGATCTTAGCTCCCCGACCAGGGATCGAACCCACACCCCATGCATTGGAAGGCAAAGTCTTAACCACAGGACCACCAAGAAAGTCCCTGGACAAAGACTTTAAATGAGCTTTTAAGTGCTAAAGAACTAAAGGAAACCATGACTAAAGAACTACAGGACAGCAGCAGAATGATGTTTCACCAAATAGAGAATACAATAAAGAGACAGAAATTATAGAAGAAAAAATAATAGAAACTCTGGAACTGAAAAGCATACTAACTAAAATTAAAATTTCTCTATAGGGGCTCAGCAACAAATTTTAGCAGGAAGAGGAAAGAATCAGTGAACCTGAAGATAGATCAATTAAGATTGTCCAGGCTTGGGGAAAAAAAAAAAGAAGAAAAATGAACAGAGCCTCAGAGACCTGTGGGTGCCACCACAGTGCTCCACATACACATTCTGGGGATCTCAGAAGCACAGGAGAGAGAAGAGGCACAGAGAATATTTGAAGAAACAATGGCCTAAAACATTTCATATCTAATGAAAAGCATTGATCTACATGTCCAAGAAGCTCAGGTAGGATAAACTCAAACACTCACCTAGATATGTCATAATCAAAGTGGCAAAAGCCAAAGACAGAATCATGAACACAGCAAAAGAGGAGCAACTCATCACGTGGAATCAACCCTCAGTAAGATGAAAGGCCCATATCTCATCAGAAACCATGGAGACCAGCCAGGCAATGGGATGACATTCAAACTGCTGAAATTTAAAAGGACAAAGAGCTGTCAATGAAAAATTCTATCCACCAAAACTGTAGTTCAAACATGAGAGAGACATTGAGACATCCCCAGATCAACAAAAACTGGAAGTTCATAGCTGCCCTGCAAGAAATGCCAAAGGGAGTCCTTCAGGCAGAAGTGACAGGACACTAAGTAGTAACTTGAGTCTATGTGAAGAAGTAGTTGCCATCACTTGGGGTAATTACACAGGTAAATACAAAACACAATATAAATGCATTTTTGTTTGTCACTCCTTTTTTTCTATATTATGTAAACCACGTCTACATGAAGCAATGATTACAGGTCTATGTTGATGAGCACACAATGTATAAAGATACAATTTGTGACAACAACAGAAAGAGAGAGAAGAATGGAGCAAGGTTTCTGTACACAATTAAGCTGGTATTAATAACAACTGTTTTGTTATAACTTAAAATGCTAACTGTAATCTCCAGGGCAACCACTAAATAAACAACTCAAAATATATAGTAAAAGAAATGATAAGGGAATGAAAATGGTACACTATCAAATAGTTATTTACCCACAAGAGAAGACAGTAACTAAGGAACGAAAAAGACTTAAAACATAGAAAACAAATAGCAAATGGCAGAAGTGAATTTTTTCTTATCAGTAATTACATATTATGTAAATGGATTAACTGCTCTCCCAAAAAGCAAGGATTTGGCATAACAAACTAGAAAACATGATCAAACTACACCTACATGGAGCCCTACAAGAGACCTACTTTAGATTTAGATTTAGGTTGAAAATAAAAGGGCATAAAAAGATATTCCATATAAATAGGAACCAAAGGAGAGCTAGAGTATATATACTAACATCAGACCAAATAGACTTTAAGACAAAAATGCTATGATAGACAAAGAAGAACATTATACAATAATATGAAGGTCAATCCATCAAGAAGATATAAGAATTATAAATATACATAACAACAGAGACCTCAAAATACACGAAGCAAAAACTGACAGAATCCAAGAAAGGAAAAGACAATTCAACAATAATAGATGGAGACTTCAATATCTCAATTTCAATAATGGATAGAAAAACTAGACAGAATATCAGCAAGGAAAGAGAATATCTAAACAAGACTATAAACCAACTCGACTTCATAGATACAACAGCAGAATACACCTTCAAGTTCATATGGAACATTCATCAGGATAGAACATATGTTGGGCCATAAAACAAGTCTCTACACATTTTTTAATTGTATATTATTTTTTTGATGTTGACCATTTTTTCAAAGTCTTTACTGAATTTGTTACAATATTGCTTCTGTTTTATTTTTTGGTTTTTTTGGCCGTAAGCCATGTGGGATCTTAGCTCTCCAACCAGGGATCAAACCCACACCCCCTATAACAGAAGGCGAAGTCTTAACCACTGGACTACCCATGGAAGTCCCCAAGTCTCTACACCTTTTTAAAGATTCAAATCATGTGAGATATGTTCTCTGACCATAATAATTTAAAAAAAAAAGAGGGAAATCTAGAAAACTTCCAAATATGTGCAAATTAAACAACACACTCCAACCTAAGGAAGATAAAGACATTAGACAGGTCAATATACCTTGTGAATATAGAGGTAAAACTCCTCAACAAAATATTAGCAAATCTAATCCAAGAGCATATGAAAAGGGTTATTCACCATAACCAAGTGGGATTTACTACAGAAACATGAGGTTGCCTTAACATATGAAAATCAATCAATATAATACACCATATTAATAGAATAAAACACAAAACCTACATGATGAACAGATGTACAAAAAGCATTTGACAGATTTCAACATTCTTTCAAGATAAAAACACTCAATAAACTAAAAATAGAAAGGAACTTCCTCAAGCCGATACAGGGCATCTATGAAAAACCAACAGCTAACATCATACTTAATGGGGAAAGACTGAAAGCTTCCCCCTAAGATCAGGGAAAAGACAAGGATGTCCACTGTCACCACTTATACTAAACATTGTATTGGAGGTTCTAGCCAGGGCAAGGAAGTTCTAAATAAGAAAATTATATAAAATACATCCAGTGTAGAAAAGAAGTAAAACTACCACTGGAGTCAAATGATATGATCTTATATATAGAAAACCCTAAAGAATCCACTCACACACACACACAAACCAAACGTATTATTGCTTATAATAAACAAGTTCAGCAAGGTTAGAGGAAAAAGTTCAAAAAACAAAAATCAGTTGTTCTTCTATACACTAACAATGAACAATATGAAAATGAAATTAAGAAAACAATTGCATTTACAATAGTAGCAAAAAGAATAAATTTAACCGAAGATGTATAAGACTTGTACACTGAAAACCATAAGACATTGTTGAAAGAAATTAAAGATGACAAATAAATGGAAAGACAGCCATGTACACAGCCAAATTCAATGCAATCCATATCAAAATCCTAATTAAATACTTTGCAAAAATTGACAAACTAATCCTACAATTCATATGGAAATTCTAGGGACCCAGACTAGCCAAACTATCTCAAAAAGGAACTACAAAGTTGGAGGACTCACACTTTCTGATTTCAAAACTTACTATAATGCTACAGTTATCAAGACAGTGCAGTACTGGCATAAAGGTAACTAAACAGATCAATGGAATAGAACTGAGAGTCCAGAAATAAACTCATACAATTTATGGATGATACTGATTTTCAGCAAGGGTGCCAGGACCATTCAATGGGGAAAGAACAATATTTTCCAAAAACTGTGCTAGGACAACTAGATATCCACAAGAAAGGAATGAAGATGGACCCCTGTCTTATGCCATAAACAAAAATTAACTCTAAATATTTCAAAGGCCTATATTTAAGAGCTACAACTACCGCAACTAAGACCCAACAGAGCCAATAAATAAATAAATAAATAAATAAATAAATATTTTTTTTAAAAAAAGAGCTACAACTACAAAACTCCTAGAAGAAAACATAAGTATAAATCTGCATGACTATGGATTAAGCAACAGTTTCTTGGATAGGACACCAAACGCACATATGACCTAAGAAAAATTAGATAAACTGGACCTCATCAAAAGTTAAAACTTTTGTGCATCAAAGGATACTATTTTTGTTAATGAAGTATAGTTCGTTTACAATATCATGTAAGTTTCAGGTATACAGCACAGCGATTCAGTTTTATTTATATATTCATATATATATACATTCTTTTCCCTTATAGGTTATTACATAATATTGTTTCCTGAGCTATACAGTAGGTCCTTGTTGTTTACCTATTTTATCCATAGTAGTGTGTGTATGTTAATCCCAGTCTCCTAATGCATCCCTCCCCCCACCCGCCAAAGGATACTATTTAGAAAATAAAAAGACAACCCACAGAATTAGAGAAGATATTTATAATATTTACAAATCATATTGGGTCTGATAAGGGTCTAGTATCCAGAATATATAATGGACTCGTACAGGTCAACAATAAGAAGACAAATAACCCAATTAGAAAATGGGCAAAGAATCTGAATAGAAATTTCTCCAAAGAAGATATTCAAGTGGCCAATAAGCACATGAAAAGAGGCTCAACATCATTAATCATTGGAGAAATGCAAATCAAAGCCACAAGATACCAGTTCACACAAACAAACAAACGAAAAAGGAAAACAAGTGTTGGAGAGGCCATGGAGAAATTGGAACCCTCATACCTTCCTGGTGGGAAGGTAAAATGGGGCAGCTGCTTTAAAAAGCAGTCTGGCAGTTTCTAAAAATGTTAAACATAGAATTAAACTCAGCAATTCTACTCCTTGGTATGTTAGACAGATAGATTAGAGAACTGAAAAGGTATGTTTTATGTTCACACAAAATCTAGTACACTAATGTTCATAGCAGCATTATTCATAATAGCAAAAAAGTGGAAACAACCCAAATGTCCATCAACTGGTAAATGGTTAAACAAAATGTGATAGATCCACATAACAGAATACCATTTGTCATTAAAAGGATGGAAGTACTGTTTCACGCTGTAACATGGATAAACCTTGAAAACATGATGCTAAGTAACAGAAGCCAAACGCAAAAGGCACATATTGTATGATTCCAGTTAAATGAAATGTCCAGAACAGGCAAATCCACAGGGACAGAAAGTAGGTTATTGGTTGGTAGTGGCTGAGGGGAGGGGGAAATTGGAGGTGACTGCTAATAGGTTTGGGATTTCTTTTGGGGGTTATGGAAATGTTCTGGAATTAGTGTGATGGTTGCACAACACTGAAATATACTGAAAACCACTGAATTGGACACTTTAAAAATGGTGAATTTTAGGTTATGTGAATAATATGTCTATAATAAAAAAATAAAAATAATAAAAATCATTTTAATCATCAATGCCAAAGGAAAAAAACCTAAATATCTTTTGAGAATCTAGGGAAAATGAAATGACAAAATCATTGTCAGGAATAGGCAATCAAGGCGTCTGTGGCAACATAATGTAGGAAAAGAGTATTACAGAGGTGTGTCAGACAAGTCTTCAACTTTTTAAAGTGTGTTTTTCCTAGATTGTATGATCTATCTGGTACATTTTAAAGCATTTAAAAAAAATTTCTCCTTTGTGGTGACTTATTTTCTCATTCTAAATAAATATCCACTTTCATGTCTAAATTTGTATTTGCAATTTTGTATTCTTTCTGTTAAAAGAACTGTAAAAGTTGGGTCCCACGAAACCTGGAGAGGAAGTGAGACAATAATAACTCTTCTTGGCCCCAAATAGGAGTTCAAACTGACCTGAACAACTGGAAAAGCAATTTGGGAATTTTAGTGGCATTAAGGTGCCCATTCCCTGACCTGGGAATTCTTCTGGGTGTGGGCTGTCCCGACACGTTTGCACCTGAGCACAGGGACACGAGAGGACATTCCAGTCCCTGCCGCCGCGGGGTAAAGGCGGGTCATCAGAAACATGCTGCATGGTCATCACAGAACAGCACAGACAACCGGGATCTATTCTCCAAGGGAATCACAAACAGGCAGTAAATGAACCTACACCACCGGAAGGATGTGGGAAACCACACAAGATGCTCCAAGCACGTTTCAGAATGACACACAGTTAATATCACTTGTGTGATTTTTTTAAAAAACACACGTGCAAGCTCTGTATGTTTATTCTGCAGATACAGAAATGAAGTAAAAAGGAAGGTTTTCTTTGGTTATGAAAGGAACAAGATAGGCTGGGGGAAGATACAAGAGAGACTATAACTGTATCTATGATGTTTTAGTTCTTTAAAAACATTGTGAAGAACTGATGCAAATATTTCAAAGCTTAGGCATCTAATTCTGCATTGTGCAAATACAAATATTCTTTGGCTCACTCTCTGACCTTTTCTGTCTGAAGCTCGGTTGAGAACACTGACCTGAGCGGAAGAAATACTTGAATCTTAACATATTTGTCAACCAAGAGCGGGAAAAACAGGCATAAGCAATTCAGGAAATGCTAAGTAAAATAATGATACGTTAACAGTTTTCATCTATTAAACTGGAAGCGTTGGCGGCTCCCCTCACCCACCCCATGGTGGTACCCAAGGCTGGCAGAGACCTTGAAAACACACATCTCCCTTGGCTGGAGCAGTTCGAATCTGGCAGTTTATCATAATGTACGTTTCTCCTGATGTTGTGCAAAGATTACGCTACAAGGATGTACACTGCCAAGTCACCTTGTAGATAAAACAAGAAAACAGGGGAACAACCAAAATGCCCAACAACTGTTGGGTAAATTGGAATTTGTTAAATAAACCATGAATATCCAGCGGATGTGTATGCAGACAGTGAAAATGACATGTAGGTGAATACTTAAGTACTTAGAAAACACGTTCACGCGTGTCAGGCAGGCTTCTTGCAGACGCAGGGAGATGGGTTGCCTTTGTCACAGGGACCCCGAAGCAGCCTCCTTATGCCCTGAGTGTCAGAGATTTTTCGAACTTCTCCCAAGTCTCCCAGCTGCAGTCGGAACCTTCCAGGCCTCTTCTGCATGATCAGCAGAACTGACCAGTCAGTCAATGGCCAAGCATATGCACGCAGCTAGTGTCTGGCAGTTTTTTTTTTTTTAATTGGGGTACAGTTGTTTTACAATGTTGTGTTACTTTCTACTGTACAGTGAAGTGAATCAGCTATATGTATACATATATCCCCTCTTTTTTGGATTTCCTTCCCATTTAGGTCACCACAGAGCAATGAGTAGAGTTCCCCATGCTATACAGCAGGTTCTCGTTGGTTATCTATTTTATACATAGTAGTGTATATATGTCAATCCCAATCTCCCAATTCCTCCCACCACCCCCCCATTTCCCCCCTTGGTGTCCATATGTTTGTTCTCTACGTCTGTGTCTCTATTTCTGCGTTGCAGACAGGTTCATCTGTACCATTTTTCTAGATTCCACATATACACGTTAATATACGATATTTGTTTTTCTGTTTCTGACTTCACACTGTATGACAGTCTCTAGGCCCATCCAGTTTCATTCAATTCCCCGGTAATCCCAAGAGGTAAGGCGCCCTGATCTCTGCGTCATGGGACGGGAGCAGAGTAGAGGTCAAACATGCACAGGACAGGAAGCAATGGGGCACCATCCCCACCCCATCACCCCTGTCCCACTGGTTCTGGTCCCCATCACCTCCAACCTCAGGGGCACTAAGATACTTCAGCACACGTGTTGTAACATGCCCCTTATTCCAGCACATCTAGGATGCCAACAGTTGCAGGACGTCCCAGGAGAAGCAGCAGGCTGCTGACAAACACTGACACGCCATCCACAGGGAAAACCCACCCAGGATCTGTAAGTGTTGAAATGTGAAAATACACGCACATCCTAAACTCAAAACATCTCAAGCACGCTAAATCATCAACAGTGATTTTTTGAGAGTTATGAAACTAGGGCCAGGACTTTTTCAGCCCATCTGTGTTTTCTAAAGTTTCTACAGTGAATTGTATTACTGCTAAGATTAGAAAAATGGCAAATAGGCTTTTAAAGGAAAAAAATAAAATAAATGAGCCAGCCAGATTTACCCTGAAACTAACGAAGTTCAAGCTTTGGGGTGTCCTACATACCCAGGCTCCGTCCAAGCCTCGTGGGAGAGGCCCCGGCTTGTTTGTATTTGCAGTTTTAGTCCCCCACAATGCACATGCTTCAGGCCCCATAAAGCCATGATCTGTCTTGGAACCAACAAATATGGAGTACGTAACACATCCGTGTTGACTGCTTTAAAGAGAGAGAGAAAGGGAAACATTTCAGCTCAGGTGAGGACAAAAGCAAGCCTAGGTAGTCACACCTGTATTCTCCCTCTGCCTTTCATAATCATCATCTCTGCTGCCACAGAGTGAACTGTGTCCCCCTTCCAAATTCACATGCTGAAGCCCTCACCCCCCAACATGATGGTATTTGGAGGTGGGGCCTTGGGAGGTGAGATGGTTAGATGAGGTTGTGAGGGTGGGGCCCCCATGACAGGGTTAGTGCCCTTATGAGAAGAGGAAGAGAGCTCTCTCTACACCACGTGAGCACCGAGCAAGGAGGCAGCTGCCCACAAGCCAGGAAGTGAGCCCTCCCAGGAACTGACTCCAGTGGTACCTTGGATGTCCAGCCTCCAGAACTGTGAGAAATAAACGTCTGCTGTTTAAACCACCCAGCCTGTGGTGTTCTGTTGTAGCAGCCCCAGCTGTCTCAGACACCTGCCCTCCCCATGATGCCTGGACCTGGTTATGCACCCACCTAGAGGTCACCTCTCAGCTCTGTAAGCCACTCCACAATGCTGAAGCTTTATACACAAATGATGAGCTGCCAACATTTTATAAATGCTATTCACCCAAGAATTCTCTTTTCTCTGGGATCTGCCAGGTTCTTTTAAAAGTCACCCTCTTTTCATCTGCACTGAGATTTTCTTTTTAAATCCCTCTTTAAACACTTCCTTTTGCGTGATGTCTTAGCCTTAAGTACTGAACCTTAAAGAAAAGCTGTTTTCCACTCATTGCTTTGTTTTAGATTCACTCTCCCTGACCTTTGAAAATGGCAAAGAATCTGGGGTCACATGCTTTGAACACCCAAGCAGTAAAGGGACCAAGTGACAAATCCAGTTAGAATACCCAGCCCCAAGAACCCTAAAGCCATATGTCACAGAACCCTCAGCCAAATGAACCACTATGTTGAACATCAAAATGTAACAACACTAAAAGTTAAAGTGCTCTCTTTGAAAAGGAGTAGGAAAACCCTAAAATTCCACAGAACCTAGTTTGCAAAACCATGCATCTGCATTCCCATCAAGCAAGAAGCAAACAGAATGCAGGATCTTTCCCTCTACAAAAGCCAGGCCTCCTCTACCTTGTCCACGGAGGAGGGGGACATACACCAGGTGTGATGCACATATGCTGCAATACTACTGGGGAGATGGGTGACACAGCTCAAGGTCTGGGGGGGTGAACAGGAGGTTCTCACTGTAGCAAGACTTTTACAATATTCGCTCAGAAATGGTGAGTATTTGCTCCAGCTTAGAGGTACTCCCTCTGGACCCTGCCTGTCTGTCCACATCCCACAAGAGCATCCCAACCCGAATGCAAACCCTCAGCTTAACGGACAACACCCATCAGCAGAAGCATCTCCAAGTCCATGTCCCGGTCTCTGAGGTCTGGAGGCACCGAGATTTGGGGCACATTCATGTAATCAATAGATATTAATGAAGTGCCTAATTGGTGGCCAGCACTGTTCCAGACCATCGGTGGACAAAACAAACAACAATCTCCCCTTGTGGGGCTGACAATCTGTACGGGAGACGTCCTAAGTAAGTAAGCACCTAAGGAGGTGATGAGTGCTCCAGGGGAAAAGCAGAGACCAAATAAGGGGACCAGGGGTGATGGAGGGAGGCCTAGGTTTCTGTTTTCATTTTTTCTATTGTGCTAAAAGAACACATAATGTAAAATTTACCATCTTAACCATTTTTAAGTGTATAGTTCAGTAGTTAAGCACATTGACATTGTTGTGCTATGAATCTCTAGAACTTTCTCATCTTGTAAAACTGAAACCCTGGACCCACCGAACAACCCCCCACTGCCCCACCCCAGCCCTGGCAACCGACACGCCACCTTCCGTCTCTATGAATCTGACTGCTCTGGGTGCTTCACATAAGTGGAATCATACAGCATTTGTCCTTCTGTGACTGGCTTATTTCATGTAGCAAAATGTCCCCAATCTGTGTTGTAGAATATGTCAGAATGTCCTTCCTTTTGAAGGCTGCATACTATTCCACTCTACGGACAGATCACAGTTTCCTCATCCATTCGTTCTATCCGTCCATGGACACTTAGGTGGCTTCCACTAAGCACTGTAAACAGTGTTGCCATGAACGTGGGTGTGTGGGTGTCTCTTCAAGATCCTGTTTTCAGGGAAGGCCTAGTTTTAAACAGAGCAGTCAAGGTGGTTCTCATTGAGAAGGTGGCATCTGAGGAAAGACTTGAAGGTGATGAGAGAGAGGGGGCCATGCACTGTCTGGGGGCAGGGGGAGCGGACAGGTCAGGACCAAGGCGCTCAGCTGGGAGCATCCTGGTGCAGTGGGAGGACCAATAAGAGGCCTGAGAGGCTACACGGGTAGGGGTGGGGGATGGGGGAGACAGGTGGAGACAGTAATAGAGATAGAGAGAGACAGAGAGAGGGAAGAGGAGACTCGAGGTCAGAGCGGGCTGACCACGCAGAGGGAAAGGGGGACAGACTGATGTCCACGTTAAAAGAGGTTGCAGGCAGGGTGGAGACGTACTGCAGTCACCAGACGAAGATGACCATGGCTCAGACTTGCAGGGGCAGCAGAAGAAAGAGGCAGACACTCACCTTCAGGTGGACTTTATGTTCCCATTAACAGGGGGATGTGGGGTCAGGGTCAGGTCCCAGGTGCGCGGCCTGGGAAGAATGGAGCCGCCCGCAGCTGGGGCAGGAAGCCTTCCCAGGGAGCTGGGGCGCCACCTTCAGTGGAGGTGACAGTCCCCACTGTTAAACTATTTCCAGTCACTCTCTCATCAGTAGTTCTGCATCCGCACCCGCATTTTCAGAGCAGCTCCCACAGACTTCCGTGAGTGCAAAATCACCTACTTTCTAAAGACGGATGTCTTCAAAGCCCAGGGCTGTTCGGGCCAGAGTGCATTAAGAGAGTAAGGAATGGAGATTGAGAAAATTAGTTATGGACACAGCAGACGGCTCAAGATCTTCACAGGCAATGTCAGTCCCCACACCCCGCAAGACATCCCCTTGTACTTTCCCTTCCAGGTAAAGAGACAGGATGCCACCACCCACCATCTCAGCAAGGCCCCACTGTCCTCATTTCCCATGAAAGAACAACATTCAGTAGAATCGCAAGGTCAGCATGAAAACCCAGGTTAAAGGCTTACTTTAGAATTTTGGAAAGAAAAGTTGTGACACCCATTCAAGGAATTCTAGGAATTCACAATTAAAGGATTTCTTAAAGTTTTGAGTAATCACGATGTAACCTACTCAGCCATCCTACAAATTCTGACTAAGGGGCAGGACACGAGGCAGACAGTGCAGGGGCCAGGATGGGTGGCACCTGAGTCCTGAGCTTCAGCCCACACCTGCTGGTGGGAGACAGGAGACCCCACAAGCTCACAGTAAGCCTGGCTGTGGGGTACGTTTATACTGAGTTTTAACAGTGATGCTTAAAATCGTTTACAGTATTACATGCAATAGTGATAAAGGAGGCAGTCACCGAACCATGACCCTGAGACAAGGCAGACAACAGCGACCCAGTGGAGGAATCAGAACACAGCAGGTCAAGGACTGACTCTGCGCTGAGGATGCTCCGGTCATGGCCCGAGAAGGGCACAGAGCAGGGAAAGGACGCACGCGGGACTCGCCCTTCAGGCCTGCGTGCACAGGTGAGGGCACACCGCAGGTGAGGTGACACCTCACACAGGTGAGGCGACACCGCAGGGCCACCCACCCTCCTCGCTCTGCCAACCGACGACTTACAAAGTCAACTACGAAGGAGGAGGTCTTGGAGACAGAAAGGCTGGACCCGCTCCTTACGCAGCACAGGGAAGAGTGTGAAAATAACACACTCGCATCCCCATCCTGACACTGATGCTGCCACTGATGAGGCAGTGATGCCCACTGTGAGTCTCAGTCTCAGAAACAAGCCCCCGATGAGTCAGTTGCCTGGTCTGTGACAGTGGCTGGGTAAAGCCTGGGCTGCGCGAACCTGACGAGGATTTCAAATTCCAGAAGACCTCCTTCCCAAGAGCTCTCATTTCATATATAAATATATACACATACATATATATATGTGTTATTTTAATTTGACTCTAACATTAAAATTTACCTTGAAGGTGACCTGCTTGGAGAAGGAGCTCATCAACAGAGTCTGACTTCCCTCCCCCACTCCCCTCCACCTCTCCCTGTGCAGGGGGGTGGGAGGGGACAAGGAGGGGGCCCTGCAGCTGCCCCTGGAGCCGCCCCGGGATGGTCCCATCACTGACAGAGGTTTGGGGTCAGGGAAGCGAGTGATCTGAGGGGCGAGAAACGGTTAAAAACTCAGGGTGACAGGCTATCAGGTCCAGAACTCTAGGCCTCATAGTATTTCTACTGATTGCCATTCAAGCTATTTATATATATTGGACTTGCAATCTGAGAAGAAAGACAACAAAATACCTTGTTTGACTTTGTGGATATATTAATTGGAGAAATGTGATTGTTCTTAATTACTAAATCTATGTTGTAATACTATATTTTTCATTAAACACATCAGACTAAATCTCATGGGTTTTCATTTCAGCTCTAAACCCCTGTTCATGTCCTTTCTTCACAGCCTTGCTTTCTTCACCATCGATTTACTGGGCACCTACTATGTGCCAGCCGCTGTTCCAGGCACTGCAGATACAGCAGAAAACAAAACAGACAGAATCCCTGCCTTTGCAGAGGAGGAGCAAACAAAAAATAATAACCAAAAAATAATAAACAATATCCCAAAATAGTAAACAATAACCACAGCAACACATGGGTTCTGTAGCGGCTTAAACCACTGAAGTTGACAGTCTCACAGTCCTGGAGGCTGAAGACTGAGATCAAGGCGTCTCCAGGGTTGGTTCCTTCTGAGGGCTGGGAGGGAGCGTCTGCTCCAGGATTCTCTCCATGACTTACAGGTGGCTATCTCCTCCCTCTGCCTTCCCGTCATCTTCCCCGTGTGGGTGTGTATCCAAATTTCCCATTTATAAGGACACCAGTCAGACTGGATTAGGGCCACCCCAAGGATCTCATTCTACCTTGATTACTGCTGCAAAGACTCTACCTCCAAACAATGGCATATTCTGAGGTGCTGGGGGTTAGGACTTCAACATATGAATTGGGGGGACACAATTCAACCATAACAACAGGAAACAAAAGTCACCCTAAGAAAAAGAGAGGCATTCAGACAACCATGGACACTGTGGTCCCCTCTCAGCATCCATTCCTTCCCCCCCCAAAAAAAACCTGAAACAGCCGTACTGAGAACAGACCCACCCAGCTCCGGGAGCTCCCTCACAGGTGCAAGCCAATCACCGTAAACTCTTCCCCCGGCCAGAGCATTGGACGTCGGATGGACATACTCTAGGGCCTGAGCAAAGGTGGATTCAGGGCAGTCCTTGACCACCGTGACAGTCAGGGAGTAGTAGGCCACGGCCTAAGTTGGCCCAATTAACAGAAAGTCTAAAATGCTTGCTCAGACAGGGCAGTGTGAAGGTGTGAGGCCTGGAACTGTTGCAGCCATTTTGCCACTGCAAGGCCAAAGCTGAGCCTCAGAGGAGGACAGAACCAAGAGAACAGCAGAGAAAAAGAATCTAATCTCTGATTAATAAACCCACTTGAAGCTCATCCTGCCTGCAGAGATCCACAAAGCCAGGGTGACAGCAATGCCAGGAAAATCTGATATAAAACTATCAACACAAAGCTTTTACTAGTGAACTTAATCACATTTAAAATAGAGAACTCACCACTCTCACTAGTATTCAGGGGATAGCTCTGTCCACTCGCACTGGCGAAAATGTGAAAGAGTAATAATACTAAGTGCTCATGAGCATGTGGATAAAAAGTAACTCTCAGATGCAGGCATGGATGTGTAAATCAGCATGGACCGTACAAAAATGACCCCCTTCTGCCTCCCTCCCTCCCGCTTCATCAGAAGATGCCTACACCCTAATGCCCTGTGACTATGCAAAAGAGACCCTGAAAAGGTGATAAAGGTGAGGGACCTTGAGATGGGACAACCACCCTGGACTATCTGGGTGAGAGGATCCATCTAATCCCACAAGCCACGAGAGCCCTTAGGAGCAGAGAACCTTTCCCGTTGGACTCAAGGTTGAGGCAGGAGAGATGTGAGAAGCCACTGTTGCTGGCTGTTGGAGGCCACTAGCCAATGAATGTGGTGACCTCCAGAGGCTAAGAATGACCTCGGCTGACAGCCAGCAGGGAGAAAAGGATCTCAGTCCTACAAACACCAGAAACGGAATTCTGCCAGCAATCGGTACTGCTGGAGTAAGGAAACGGATTCCCCCCAGGGGGCTCCAGGAAGGAGCACAGCCTGCCCAGGCCTTGACCGTAACCCGGTGAGACATGCCACGGAACTGCTACGGAACAGTGAGACCATAAACCTGTCGTTTTAAGCCGCTAACCATGTGGCAATTGTTGCAGCAGCCCGAGAAAACAAAGACAGCTGCCTGGAAAAGCAGCACATCCGAAGCCAGCACAGCCAAGGAGGGACATCCCCTGACCAGCAAGTGCCCACCCAGGTGTACACCCTACAGCAAGTGCCCCCGCCCCCACTGGTGGGGCTGTCCTACACCTGTGGACGCACCAGCCACTGAGGGCTCTTAGGCACTTGAAAGGCAGCTAGTACAACTGAGGAACTGCAGTCTTAATATAGTTAGTTTAAATTAACTTAAATTGTAACCATCACAGGTGATGCGTGGTTCCTTCATTGGATGGCAGTGCCCACAGCAGAGATTCTCTAACACTGCTGCACATTAGAATTTCCTGGGGAGATTTTTAAACGCTGATGCCCAGGCTGCGTGTCAGACCAATTACATAGAATACCTGGGGGTGGGAACGAGACACATCAGCATTTTCTTAACTCTCCGGGGATTCCAATGTACAGGCAAGTCTGAGACCCAGTGCCCCAGGGAGACAGCCCACAGGAGCACACGTGGTCAGATACAAGGATGGTAGCTGAATCCCCAACCCCCCCCCCCCCCCGCCCCCGCCTTGTAATAAATACTAAATGGAAAACTGTAAGGTTCCCATTCATGCAATGGAATGTTAAGTACACGGCATTCAAAGTAAATGATGAGATCTACACGTATCACCATGGGTAAGCCTAGAAAACAGCGTTGACTAAAACGAAGTAGAGGGAACGCCACTGACAATAAAATACCATTTATGTTAATTTTAAAAATACACCAAACAATGATACATGTTGATTATAGACACATACACAAAACTCATACCAAGTTCAAGATGGCAGCACCTGCTGAGGAAGGAGAAAGCGGGGGCTGGGGGCCATGTACAAAGGGAGCTTCAGTTGCATGTGAACTTACTTCATTTTAAAAGATTTGAAGCAATTACAGCAAAATATTATTTGTTACAACTGGATGTCAGGACCCAAGTGCCTATTATATATATTTTCTCTACACTCTTCTGGTGCATTAAATTTTCCATCATAACAAAAAAGAGGATGGAGGAGTAGATCCCATGGTGGGCAGCACAGGGGATGGTGTTTCTTTGGCGGGGAGGGGGGGCGGGGCAGTTGGCTGGACTATATTATCTGGAGGGAAAGAAACTGATTCCTAGGTAGGTGTTCCTTCAAGTGGGGAGCCAATTCTCTTCAAGAATTTAAGGACTAAAGCAATTATGAGCCCTTCTTAGAGAAAAAAACTACTGGATAACAAAATCTGGCCATGCACAAGTCAACCAAAATAAGGGAGCTAGGGATGTCCTTAGTAAAGGAAGCAACTTAGGAGGATAGAGGCTGTGGTGCGGGGCTGCTGGGGAGCACCAAATGCCCTCAAATATGGGATGATGGTGAAATATTGCAGGCAGTAGGGGTGCAGAGGAGAATACAAACGTTACTAGCCCTGCCCTATAAACGCAAAGATCTAACTAGCAAAAAACAAGCTGAGGAAGGGGAAATAACAGTATTAATATATACCAGACACAGCCTATAAATTATAATACTAACTCCACCTTCAAAATAACTCTGTGACAAAGATACTGTTACTACTTCCATCTTACCAAGGAGGGAAACGAGTCACAGTGAGGCTTCACGATCTGCCCAAGGTCAAGCAGGCAGTGCACTTGGGCAAGTGCCTGAGGGACTTGCACCCAAGCTGTCTGGGTGCAAGTGTTAACCCCTGTGCTACTCTGTTCCCTGAAATTCAGTGTGCGTCTGCTGATTCCCTCTGCAGTGGTATTCAAGAGACAGTGTGCAAATCTGAACTTCTAGTTTAAAAAAAGAATGACTGGATAAACAACAAGGTCCTACTGCATAGCGCGGGGAACTATATTCAATATCCTGTAATAAACCATAATGGAAAAGAATATGAAAAAATATATATACATATTGGGTTGACCAAAAAGTTCGTTCGGGTTTTTCGTAACATGGACAAACCAGAACGAACTTTTTGGCCAACCCAATATAACTGCATCACTTTGAAGCAGAAATTAACACAACACTGTAGGTCAACTATACTTCAATAAAATAATTTAAAAAAAAATATTTAACTGATACAGCACTAAAATTTTTTAATATAAAGAAATAAAAAAAATGACTCCAACCACTAAAGATTTCTCATAACCTTTTCTACTGGACTTTTCTACTGGACTGTAAAGCATATTCATATTCTATTTCCTGTTAAATTAAAGCAAAACAAAATTTACATTTTAATATTCATCCTTAAAGTAAAACATACAATACAGAACTCTCTATACACATCCCCTCTGCTTACATCCATGAACAGAGGGGTGCCTGAAACGCTGCTCCCCAGGCATCATTGATAGGCTTGTTGTTGAAGGCGGCATTTTGCACGTGTGGTTTCTTTTCCTTTATTTTCTTATACCTTTCTGTATGGCTTGAATGTTTGATAATGGGTATTTATCATTTTTCACACAAAGTTATTCTCAATAAAATGTCCACTTAATTGATACCTTGAAAAGACCAAGTAAAAAACACCAGTCAATGTGCCTCCTGGAGAAACAGAAGGAAAAGGAGGAGCATATGGACATTAAGAGGAAGAACATTCCTCCAAAAATAATCACAGGATCAGAAAGGTCTTTCGAAGACTGGCATCCTGCATGCACTGCAGGCAGACAGCACCCTGTGAGCCCAGGGCTCCTTCGAAGGAGAGGGCAGACTGTGCTCGGGAGGCGCCAGATAAAAGAGCAGGCATGCCACAGAGACTAAAAATATAAGTTCAGGAGAAGAGTCCACAAAGAAGGATATAAAGATCAGAACTTACACCCTGCAAAACCAAACCACTGGTAGAGGGAAAAGCTTTGGAAATTCTATCAGACTGCAAAAACAAAAAGAACGCCGCTTGACAAAGACTCCTGTAGTGAGACAAAACAGGAGAGGTCACAGAATATGAGAACAAAGTGTGTAGACAAAAGTGTTTCACGATGAGCTGCTATTTTCCAAAAAAAATACAACTGTGGTACAAAAGCAGACAATTATTTTATGGAAGAAAATCTCTCTCCACAAGCATGTATTATAGATACTGCCTGAAATGCTCTCCAAGCTGTATAAAGGGACCAGTTTGTCTTACCATGTCAAGAAAACACATCGGTACATTTACTTGGAGCATCACATTTCTTGGTATCTAAAATAACATACACTATTACCTCCCTCTCTCTCTGTCTCTCTCTCTCTCTCTCTCACACACACACACACACACACACTCACACACACTCACACTCAAGAGATAAGAAGATCCCTTTAAGCTAAACAGGAGCTCAAATATAACTTGAGGATTGTCAATAAACATAATTCCATCACATGAATAAAAATGAATAGCTTTAAAAGAAACAATGGTGATGTGATGGCAGCAAGACGGTGGAATGGTTGTCTACAATCATTCCACATAGAACATCGATATTGACCTACCACCCACGGACAAGAGTACCTTTGTGGGAGTCCAGGAGTCCAGCAGAGTTCCAACACAGCATTGAAGTAAAATATCCAAGAGCAGAGGCATTGAAGAGAGTTAAGAGGAACAGTTTCACTTTGCCCGTGTCACCCTCCCACAAGGCGGCACTGCTCGGTGCCAATGAAG
This sequence comes from Balaenoptera acutorostrata, assembly GCF_949987535.1. Classification (NCBI taxonomy): domain Eukaryota; kingdom Metazoa; phylum Chordata; class Mammalia; order Artiodactyla; family Balaenopteridae; genus Balaenoptera; species Balaenoptera acutorostrata. The sequence goes on along the minus strand of NC_080066.1, from coordinate 31,611,211 downwards.
CCCCCCTCAGCCTGCGATGTCTTCAGGAGGGAAAATGAGAGTTTGAGAGGGCTCCTGGTTTCCCCAGCTCTGCAGGACACGGTCCAAGAGGCCCACTCCTTTATTGCCCTGCCCAGAATACTGAGGTCATCTGCTCTTAGTACCTGCCCTGGCTTTGCAGGACTGAGAGATAGTAGACAAGCCCTGGCTTTGCAGGACTGAGAGATAGTAGACAATCTTAAAAACTCCCTGCCAAGAAGGAACAAAAAGTATGGAGCAGGCATACCCATAGAAAAGGTCCGAGAAAGCCTCAGAATCCCTAGCTGGACTGACTGGTGAAGCTATTTCTCCCTCAAAGTCAGTCAGTAAAGACCAGAGGAGGTGACTGCTTCTTCAAATGCAGGAACAGGACACTCTCACCATTTCTATTCAACACAATACTGGAAGTCCTAGCCACAGCAATCAGACAGGAAAAAGAAATAAAAGGCATCCAAATCAGAAAGGAAGAAGTAAAACTGTCTGTTTGCAGATGATATGATCTTACAAATTAAAAATTCTAAAAACTCCACCAAAAAAACCTGTTAGAACTAATAAATTCAGTAAAGCTGCAGGATACAAAATCAATATACAAAAATCAGTTTTGTTTCTGTACACTTAACAATGAATTATATAAAGAAGAAATTAATAAAACAATCCCATTTAAAAGAGCATATATATATATATATATATATATATATATATATATATATATGAGTAAATTTAACTAACAAAGGAGGCAAAAGACCCATACAATGAAAATTATAAGACACTGATGAAAGAAACTGAAGAAGGAACACATAAACTAAAAGATATTTCACGTTCATGGATTGAAAGAATCAATACTGTTAAAATGTCTAAGCTACCCAAAGTGATGTACAAATTTAATGCAAATTCTCAATCAAATGCCCTGTCAAATTCCCAACGGGATTTATCACAAAAATAGAAATAACATTCCTAAAATTTTTGTGGAATCACAAAAGACCCTGAGTAACTAAAGCAAACCTGAGAAAAAAGACAAAACTGGGGCATCACACTTCCTAATTTCAAACTCTATTACAAAGCTACAGTAATCAAAACAGTATGGCATTGGCATAAAAACAGACACATAGACAAATGGAACAGAATAGAGAGCCCATAAATAAACCCACACATGTATGGCCAACTAATCTTAGACAAGGACGCCAAGAACACACAACAGGGAAGGGACAGTCTCTTCAAAAAGTGGTGCTAGGTAAACTTGATATCCACATGCAAAAGAATGAAACTGTTCCCCTATCTTACACCACTCACAAAAATTAAATACATATAAACTAAAGACTTAAATGTAAGACCTGAAACCAAGAAAATCTTAGAAGAAAACATAAGGAAAAAGCTCTTTGAGATTGGTCCTGGCAATAATTTTTTGGAAATGACACTAAAAGCACTGGCAACAAAAGCAATAACAAAGAAGTGAGACTACATCAAACTAAAAAGCTCCTATACAGCAAAAGAAACAATCAACAAAATTAAAAAGCAAACTGCGAAATAGGAGAAAACATTTGCAAACCATATACCGGATAAGGGGTTAATATCTAAAATATACAAGGAACTCACACAACTCAATAGCAAAACAACAACAAATAATCTAATTTAAAAATGAGCAAAGGACTGAATAGACATTTTCCCAAAGACATACAAATGGCCAACAAGTACATGAAAAGGTGCTCAACATCACTCATCATCAGGGAAATTCAAACCAAAACCACAATGAGATATCACCTTATGCTTGTTAAAATGGCTTCATGAAAAAGACAAAAGATAACAAGTGTTGGTGAGGATGTGGAGAAAAGGGCACCCTTGTGCACTGCTGGTGGGAATGTAAATTGGAACAACCATCATGGGAATGATTGTGGAGGCTCCTCAAAACATTAAAACTACAACTACCATATGACCCAGGAATCCCACTTCTGGTTATTTATCTGAAGGAAACAAAATCAGTGTCTTGAAGAGGTATTTGTACTTCCATGTTCACTGCATCATTACTCACAATAGCCACAACATGGAAACAACCTATATGTTCAGCAACAGAGGAATTGATAAAGAAAATGTGTGTGTGCACCCACACACCCACACAATGGAATATTATTCAGCCATAAAAGAAGGAAACCCTGCCATTGTGACAACACGGATAAACCTAGAAGACATTATGCTAAGTGAAATAAACCAGATAGAGAAAGAAAAATACTGTATATGATCTCACTCATATGTGGACTCTTAAAAAAAGATGTTTTTTTAATTTGAACTGATAGAAACAGAGAGAATGGTGATTTCCAGGGGCTAGAGGGTAGGGGAAATGGGAAGATGTTGGTCAAAGTGTGCAAACTTTCAGTTACAAGATGAATAAGTTCTGGGCATGGTGACTATAGTTAATAATATTGTACTGTACACTTTAAATTCACTAAAGGAGTATATCTTAAGCATTCTCACCACAAAATTTAAAAAGGCAACACTGTGAGGTGATGGATGTGCTATTTAATTGTGGTAGCCATTTCACAATGTATACGTATATCAAATCTTCACATTGTACACTTTAAATATATACAACTTTATTTGTCAATTATACCCTAACAAAGGCGGAAAAAACAATGGCAAAGTCCAAAACATATAAACTGAAGATAATTCTGACTTTATCTGAAATATTAAATATTATAAATAAAATAATATAGAATAGAAATAATCTCAAAAAAGATGACAAACAATGACAAACAGATGTATACTTTACAAGTATTAGCTAAAGCTGACAAAAGTAAATAATCTTTTATTTGGATAATTAGAAAGCAAAATGACCATCAAACATCCATTCAACTCTGTGATGTATTACCTATGAACTCACTTTCCACTTTCATCCTTCCAGAATTATTTACATTACTATTAATACTATAATGGCCAACAAAAAAACAATGGAATTCCAAGCCTGGCAAGTTGACCCTGTATTAAATTTACCCATCAATTCTACACAAACCTCCCATGTTTCCTATGAAAAAAGAGATTTTTCATAAAAAAATAAGAGTCATCCACATACAACTTAAACCTAAAAAACAGCATTGAAATTTTTTAAAATTGAAAAGCCTATTGTAGAAATCTACAAGAACTAATAAGTGAGTTTAGCAGGGTTGCAGAATACAAGATCAATACACAAGATGCAGTTGAATTTCTATATACTAATAACAAGTACTCAGAAACTTAAATTTAAAAACAACATTATCCAAAAAATGTGAAATAAATAGGGGTAAGTCTGACAAAAGATGTGTAAGACCCGTACACTAAAAACTAAAAAACACCTTTGAAAGAAATTTAAGACCTCAATTAAAGACCTAAATAAATGACGGTGATTCACTTTGTTATAAAGCAGAAACTAACACACCACTGTAAAGCAATTATACTCCAATAAAGATGTTTAATAAAAAAAAATAAAATAAAATAAATGAAGGGGTATAATGTGTTCATAAGACATAAAACTCCATATTGTTACAACATCAATTCTCCCCAAATTGATCAGTAGAAGTGATTTTTCAACACGGGGTGACTTTGTCCCTCCAGGAGATATCTGCAACGTCTGGAGACATTATTAGTTGTTGTAACTTGTGAGCAGGGGATAGTTCTGCTATCTAGTGAGCAAAGGCCAGGGATGCTGCTAAACATCCTGCAATGCAGAGGACAGCTCTCATAACAAAGCATTATCCCAGCCCCAAATGTCAACAGTGCCAGTGCCAAGATTGAGAAAATACTGATCTATAGATTTAATGCAATTCCAGTCAAAATCCCAGCAGGCTTCACTATAAAACTGAAACACTAAATCTGAAATTCACATGAAAATCCAAAGGATAGAGAACAGCTAAGACAGCTCTGAAAAATAAGATCAAAGTTGGAAAATTAATACATCCTGATTTCAAGGTTTAATATAAAAGTTACCATATGTTGAGAGAGGATTCTCCATGTATTTCTACACAGTCTGGGCTTTCTGAGCAAGCAGCATGGGAATAACACAGTTAGAGGGTGATGTGAATGTCTTGAAAGCCAGAGAGAGATTTAGAGACTCATCTCCCCTGTAGCCATTTGCTTATATTCCAGTGTAATAAACCTGGGAGAGAAAGAACAGAGATGCCAGCCACCCTACAGGAATCCACAGCTCCTCTCCTAGGGTGCAGCCCCACCATACTTAAGGGGAACAGCTGGGACTCACCATGCTGCCCCCCAGGGGAACTGACACAAGATGCACTATGAGTAATAAAACGTTTGTTCTCGGCTCCAGAGACCTCGTTTCCTGACACACACACACACACACACACACACACACACACACATGGGTTTTGGGGGATTTTTTAACACAATAATCAAGGCAGTGTGGTGTTAGCATCAAGATAGACAAATAGACCAATGGAGCATTGCAAAACTAGACCCACAAATACAGGGACAAAAAATGTTGACAAACATACGAAAGCAATTCTGTTGAGAAAGCCAGTCTTTTCAACAAAGGGTGCTGGAAAATTGGATCTCCTTATGGAAAAAAATGAAATAAACTTCAGTGTTTACCTCATACTACAAAAAAAAGAGTTAATTTCAAATGAATCACAGACTTCAATGTACTATAAAATTTGCATCAAAAGAACAAGAGAAAATCTTTGTGACCTTGGATCTGGCAAAGATTTCTTAGATACAATACCAAAGCATGAATCATAAAAGAAAAAAATTGAAAAACTGGACTTCGTAAATATTTTTAATGTCTTGTTTTTTTAAAGTCTTAATGTCCAAGACACTGTTAAGAGAATGAAAAGACAAGCTATACAGTAGAAGAAAATAATTGCAAAGCATATATATTGCACAGGATTTGTACCCAAAATATATAAAGAACTCAGAAAATTTAATAAGAAGAGGTATGACAGCAAAAATAGCAGAGTAAGGACCAATGAAAATTCTCTCCACCATAAAAGCAATGAAAAACTTGGCCAAAAAATGTCAGAATCAACTTTTCCAGAACTTCAGAAACAAATAAGAGCTTTGCAGCAATCTAGTGAGTATTTATTAAAGAAAAACAGCTATATCTCAGTAAAAACAACGAGCATTTGTGGCATTTTAGCTTGACCTATTCCCATCCTACCTCCCAAGCTCCACTGTAGCCTTGAAACTAACAGCCCACAATCATGGTGCATACCAGCAGCCAGGCAAAGCACAGCAGAAGCTGTGTCAAAGCCCCATTCCCAGAGAACTGTCACAACGTGACCTGTCTGCTGGTTCTCTGGAAGAACCCACTCAGAAGGCTGTCTTTATTTGACCTGACTCAGAGCCCACTAAGCATGAAAAGTCTTTTCCCTGGGAATATTTGTGGGAAACAATGGAAGAAAACTTAATAATCACAGCTACTAGAAGCAATGGATAACAAAGGGGCACAAAATAGGCTGACCAAAAAGCTTAAAGGAAAAAGCCATGGAATGAGACGTCCATTAGGCCTTGGAAAAGCTCCAACATACTCCTGAAAATCTAGAAAGCCACAGCATGAAAAGGGTTATGCACAAGCCAGGGACTGTGTATGTGCTCGGGAAAGGCCTGAGAAAGCCCTAAGCACTTGTCTCTGACTGACCTTGAGGTTCTGTGCAAGCAGGAAGTGAGGGCTAAAATGGAGCTGTAAGCTAACTGGCTGAGTGTAGAAAGTATGGCTCAATACTTACACACAGCCCTTCTGTAAAGACCTCTAGGACTCTAACTCATTCCAGGTATTTAGGAAATTTCTGCCTGATCATTGGTTGACCCCTAAGCTAACTGAGCAGAGAATTCAGTAGTGACACCTGACAAAGAATACGAACTTTACAGAATCAGTTTAAATCACTGAACAAGCAACAATAACAAATAACAAACTAGGAAGGGGGAATGACCAAATATCCAGAGTTGCCACACTATATTATTTAGAATGTCAAATTTTCAACAAAAGATTATGAAGCATACAAGTAAACAAGAAAACATAATCCATATACAGCGGAGAAATAGAGTAGTCAACAGAAACTTCCTGAGGAAGCCTAGATGTTGGACATACTAAATAAAGACTTTAAATAAGCTGTTTTAAATATGTTCAAAGAATGTTGTCTCACCAAATAGAGGATATCAATGAAGACATAAAAATAATAGAAAGAATGAAATGGAAATTCTGTAGTTGAAAAAAGTACAATAATTAAAAAACTTGCTAGAGGAGATCAACTGCAGATTTGAAAAGGCAGAAAAAAAATGAGTGAACTTACAGATAGGTCAATTAAAATCATGCAGTCTGAGGAACAGAAGAAAAAAGAATGAAGGAAAAGGAACACAGCCTCAGCCTCAGAAATCTATAAGACACTATCAAACATACCAAGACACATATAATGGGAGTCTCAGACGGAAAGGAGAGACAGAAAAGGGCACAATGGATATGTGAAGAAATAATGGCTCAAAGTTTTTAGGAAAAACATTAAATAGGAGGTATAGCATCCAAGAAGTTCAACAAATTCCAAATAATATGAACTCAAAGACAAGCACACCTAGACAAAGCATAAAAAAGTTGTTGAAGGACAAAGACAAAGAGAATATGAAAAGCAGCAAGTGAGAAGCAACTGATCATGGACAAGAGAGCCTCAATAAGACTAACAGTTAATTTCTTATCAGAAGGCAATGGGATGAAATATTCAAAGTGCTGAAAGAAAAACTCTCAGCCAAGAATTTTATATACAAAAAAAATATCATTCAATAAGGAGAAATTAAGAAGTTCCCAGGTAAACTAAAACTGAGGTAGTCTGTCACTAGCACACTTGCCCTACAAGATATACTCAAAGGAATCCATTAGGCAGAAATGAAAGAACACTAGATAGGTAACTAAAATCCACATGAAGAAAAAAGAGCACCAGTAAGGTAACTACATAGGTAAATATTAAAAATGGTATAAATTTTTGTTTGTAACTCTTTTCTACAATCTGATATAAAAGAACTCTACATAAAGCAACACTTAAATATCTCTGTTGATGTAGTTCACAATAGATAAAGATGTAATTACATAACAGGAACAGCAAAAATGATGGGTAAGGAATAGAGAAACATAAAAGCAAAAATTTTGTAAGCTATTGTAATTAAATTTACTTGAACTAGATTCCTATAAATTGTTCATTTCAATCTCCAGAGCAACCACTATAAAATAACTCAAAAATGTAGTAAAAGACAAGGGAATAAAATGACACACCAGAAAATATACATTTAATGCAAAAGAAGGCAGTAATGGATGAACCGAGAAAAAAAGAAGACATAAGACATATAGAAAACAAACAGCAAAATAACAGATATAAATACTACCTTACTAGGAATTACATTAAATGTAAATGGATTAAACCTCAAATTTTAAAAGGCAGACATTGATAGAACAGATTTTTTATAAATTTATTTATTTATTTATTTTGGGTGTGTTGGGTCTTCGTTTCTGTGCGAGGGCTTTCTCTAGTTCCGGCGAGTGGGGGCCACTCTTCATTGCGGTGCGCGGGCCTCTCACTGTCGCGGCCTCTCCCGTTGCGGAGCACAGGCTCCAGACGCGCAGGCTCAGTAGTTGTGGCTCACGGGCCCAGCCGCTCTGCGGCACGTGGGATCTTCCCAGACCAGGGCTCGAACCCATGTCCCCTGCATTGGCAGGCAGATTCTCAACCACCGCGCCACCAGGGAAGCCCCCAGATTTTTTAAAAATAACGCAATCCAACTATATGCTATCTCTAAGGGCAACACTTTAGATTCAAATACACATATTGATTGAAAGTAAAAGGATGGAAAAAGATATACCAGGCAAACAGTAACCAAAAGGGATCTGAAGTGGCAACACTAATATCAGACAAAATAGACTTTGAGAGAAAAGATATTACTGTAGACCAAAAAAAATTTAATACTGATAAAACTATCACTCTAACTAGAAGATATAGCAATTGTAAATATATGTGCACCTAAAAACAGAGCCCCAAAATATATGAAGCAAAAGGTGGAAGAATTTAACATAGAAATAGATAATTTGACAATAACAGTTCCAGGGTTTCCACCTTGAAAATGGATACAATATCTAGACAAAATATCCACAAGAAGATAGCAAACTTGAACAACTCTGTGAACCAACTCAACTTAACAGACACCTATGGAACACCCCACTCAACAAAAGCAGAATATATATTCTTCTGAAGGGCATATGGGACATTCTCCAGTATAGACCACATGTTATGCCCTGAAACAAATCTTTGTAAATTTGAAAGGACTGAAATCATATAGAGTATGCTCTCTGACCACAATGAAATGAAATTGGAAATCAATAATGGAAGGAAAACTGGAAAATTCACAAATACATAAAATAAAACAAACCACTACTAAATAATCAATGGGTCAAAGAAAAAATCTCAAGAGAAATTGGGGGAAGGGGGGCCAAGATGATGGCTTAGGAAGATCCTGAACTTACTTCCTCCCACAGACACACCAAATCTACACATGGATCACTTCCTTCTGAAAAAGACCTGAAAACTAGATGAACTGTTTCTCCACAACAACAGATAAAAGGGCCACACTGAGACAAGTAGGAAAGGCAGAGACATGGTCTTGCAAAAATCCCACCCCTGGTGCAGCAGTGTACAATAGGGAGGGGTCTCACCACTCCAGCATTTCTCCCAGAAAATTGAGGGGTTGGTGTCCCACATCAGGCACCCCAACCCCTGGGATCTGCACCAGAAAGACAAGCACCCCAGATGTCTGCTCAGTAAACCAACAAGGGACCCAAGTGCTATAGAAAACTGAGATTCCCCCTTTAAAGGGCATGCATGCAATCTCACTCACCCCAAGACCTAGCAAAAAAAAGCAGTTTGAAAAGCGCTTAGACTATACATGAAGAACACTAATTCTGCTAATCTAAAAGCATCTGCTAGAGGGGCAGGGGTCGGTTGAAATTCTCCTTGGAAACAGAGGTGCTGATGGACACTGTTATTCTACTTTCCACCTACCCTGCCAGCACAGGTGGGCGAGAATGAAGGCAGCACCGCCTCTCTACCTCACTAAGATGGCAGGGGTGAGTGTTGGCAGCACTATCCCACTGCCTTGCTAAAGCCCGAGTGTGGGCAGGTGCAGAATTCCCCCACTCCCCGGTTGCGGAAGGTGAGCAAAAGTGGCCATGGCATTCTCTGTTCCCAGCCTAAAGCCAACATGTGCACAATGGCAAGGCACTGTCCCAATGCACTGCTGAAACCTGGGGGCACGTGTAGTCAAGATGTTTTCCCATCGCCTTGCTGAAGCCGGGGAATATGTCCTGCCCTCTACACTCTTAGGCTGCCTTGCTAAAGCCAGTGGGCCCATGCAATCCACACAGGGGGCACCCCTTGACCACCTGGCTCTGGTGGCCAAGAGGACTGGTGTTACTGGGCTCCAGGGGGCTGTAGCAATCAGAAAGACAGTTCTCGACAGGCCATCACCCCCAAGGCACTGCAAAGGCAGCAGACTGAAACACAACCCCAGTCTTCTTATAAAAGGCTTGTTTAGTCAGCCTGGAGCTTTCCCCTGAGGCTTCAGATTTCCCACACATCTTGGGGCTAAGGAGGCACTCCCAGGGCACATAAGTAGGGAGACATCACTCTTGCACATACCTCTGGCGTCACTACAGATCAACAAAACCACCCAGAAAGGAATTATTACACTCATCTGGAGACCGGATTTTTGCAACTGTCATCAAGGGGACACTTCCAGATCTCCTAGACTGGAGGTCAGAAGATATTATGACCACAGCCCCACAGGGGCCGTGTATGTATTTTCATACTTTAAAAGCTGCTGCCTGAGGGTGTAACTCCCAGTCAGCCTGAAACTAGGTGACAAATAAGATTCCTCCCCTTGGAACACTGACAAATCTTGGCACACCCTCAACAAGAGGGAATATCAAGAACAAACCAGGCAGTTTAGACAATCACAAAGGTACTAGAGACAACCAAAAGCTAGGACAAGGTGGAACAAGAAGGTTCATCATCTAAGCAAGGCCACTCCTTCAAGGCTGAGAGAGGTAGCTGTTTCCTTTAATACAAAGACACAAACACAGAGAATCAAGCAAAATGAGGAGACAGAGAATCATGTTCCAAATGAAAGAACAAGACAAAACCTCAGGAAGAGACCTTAATGATATGGAGATAAGTAATCTACTTGATAAAGAATGGAAACTAATGGCCATAATGATGCTCATCAAACTCAGGAGAAGAATGGACAAAACAGTGAGAACTTCAAAAGAGATTGAAAATATAAGAAAGTACAAAACAGAAGTCACAGAGCTGAAGAATACAATAGCTGAACTGGGAAATATAAGAGCAGCCTGGATAAAGAAGAACAACTCAGCAAACTGGAAGACAAAGCAATGGAACTCACCCAGAAAGAGCAGCAAAAAGAAAAAAAGAATTAAAAAAGATAATTTAAGGGACCTGTGGGACATCAAGCAGAATAACATTTGCATTATAGGGAGTCCCAGAAGGAGAAGAGAGAGAGAAAGGGCCACAAGATTTATTTTAAGAAATAACAGCTCAACCCTTCCCTAACCTAGGAAGGAAACAGACATCCAGGTCCAGGTAGCCCAGAGAGTTCCAAGATGAACCCAAAGAGAGCCACACCAGGACACATTATAATTAAAATGTCAAATGTCAAAGTTAGAGAGAATCTTAAAAGCAGCAAGAGAAAAACAAACTGTTACATACAAGGGAACCTCCATAAGACTATCAGCAGATTTCTCAGCAGAAACTCTGCAGGCCAGAAAAGAATAGCGTGATATATTCAAATCTGAAAGGGAAAAAGCTTCCAATGAAGAATACTCTTCTTGGCAAGGTTATAATTCAGGATTGAAGAAAAGATAAAGAGCTTTCCAAACAAGCAAAAGCTTAAGGAGTTCAATACCAAACCAGCTTTACAAAAAACATTGACAAGATTTCTTTAAGCTAAAAAGAAATGGCACTAATTAATAACAAGAAAGTAAATGAAACCTCATTACAAAAGATAAATATACAGTAAAGATATGAGATTAATCTTAGCTATTATGAAGGTTGTTAAAAGACAAAAGAAGTAAAACTAAAACTAAAATAATTTGTTAAGGGGTACAAAAAATAGAAAGATATAAAATGTGACATCTGTGAAAATGAATAGCAGAAACCCTCATTCAAAATGGAGTCAGGAAGTCCTGAAGCAGGGGATCTCCCACACATATCACTCATCACAGGGTACTTTACATGTCCCAGTAGGAAGAAGCTTACTTTACACACCCCAGCAGAAAGAAGGAAGATTTTCTCCTTGTCCAGCAACAATCCAGCCAATAAGAAATTGCCACAACCCCAAACTCTGCTCTCCTCCAATGAACTTTCCTTCAGAACAGCCCCTCCCAACTGCCCCCTTTCCTCTCCTTTGTTCTCCAGACTTACCTATGGTTTGCCATAGTTTGCATATCCTGAATTGCAATTCCTCTGCTATTCCCAAATAAACTCGATTTTGCTGGCCAAACTGCTTACCTTTTTGTTTTAAAGGCTGACACATCAAAAACATAAAATATGAAGGGGAGGAGTAAAAATATAGAATTTTGGAATGTATTCAAATTTAAGTTCCTATCAACTTACACTATTATATACATAGGATGATACGTATGTGAACCCCATGTTAACAACAAAGCAAAAACTTATAGTAAATACACAAAAGAAAATTATAAGACTCTAAACATAAAACTAAAAGTCATCAATCCACAAGGCAAGAGCGAAAGAGAAGAAAGGAATAGAGAGGAACTACAAAAACAGCCAGAAAACAAGAGACTGCCTACAAGAGACTCACCCAGAAGTAAGGACACACACAGACTGAAAGTGAAGAGATAAAAAAGGATATTTCATGCAAATGGAAACAAAAAGAAAGCTGACATGGCTTTATTCATATCAGACAAATAAAACTTTAAAAAAAAAGACTAATAAAAGACAAAGAGGGGAACTATACAATGACAAAGGGGTCAACCCAGCAAGAAATATAACATTTATAAATATATGTACCCAACATCAGAGCACCTAAATATATGAAGCGAATAGTAACAGACCTAAAAGGAAAAATTGACAGCAAACAGTAACAGGAGGGGACTTTAACACTCCACTTATATCAATGAATAGATCATCCAGATAGAAAATCATTAAGAAAGCATAGGCCGTAAACAACACATTAGACCAGATAGACTTAATAGATACCTACAGAACATTAAATGCAGAAGTAGCAGAACAAAAATTCTCCTCAAGTTCACATGGAACATTCTTCAGGATAGATCACATGTTAGACCACAAAACAAGACTCAATAAATTCAAGAAGATGGAAATCATATTAAGCATCTCTTCTGGCCACAATGGTATGAAACTAGAAATCAATTACAAGAAGAAAACTGGAAAAACTACAAATACATGGAGATTAAACAACACGTTACTGAACAACTACTAGGTCAAAGGAGAAATCAAAAAATACCTAGAGACAAATGAAAACAGAAACATGCCATACAAAAATCTATGGGATGCAGCAAAAGTGGTTCTAAGAGGGAAGTTCATACCCATACAGGCCTACCTCAGAAAACAAGAAAAGTATCAAATAAACAACTTTACACTTAAAAGAACTAGAAAAAGAAGAACAAATGAAGCCTGAAATTAGTAGCAGGAAGTAAATAATAAAGATCGGGGCAAAAATAAAGTAGAACTAAAAAAACAATAGGAAGAAGAAACACTTCCAAATTCATTTTACAAGGCTAGCATTACCATGGCAACAAAACCAGAAAAGGACAACACACACACAGAAGAAAATTACAGGCCAGTACCCCTGATGAACACAGATGTAAAAATCATCAACAAAATAACTAGCAAACCAAATTCAACAATACATTAAAAGAATCATACACCATAATCAAGTGGGATTTACTCCAGGGAGGCAAGAATGGTTCAACACCCTCAAATCAATCAATGTGACACACAACATTAACAAAATGAAGAATAAAAATCATATGATTATCTCAATAGGTACAGAAAAAGAATTTGACAATATTCAACATCCATTTATTATAAAAAACTCTCAACAAAGTGGATATAGAGGAAATGTACCTTAACATAATGAGGGCCTATATGACAAACTCACAGCTGATATCGTACTCAATGGTGAAAAGCTGAAATCTTTCCCTTAAGATCAGGACCAAGACAAGGATGCCCACTCTCCCCACTTTTATTCAACATAGTATCAGAAGTCCTAGACTCAGCAATTAGGCAAGAAAAATAAATAAATGGTAAAAAAATTGAACAGGAGGAAGTAAAGCTTTCACTATTTGCAGATGACATGAAAATACATATAAAAAACCTTAAAGACTACACACACACACACACACACACACATAAAAACTGTTAGAATAGCTGAATATAGTAACATTGCAGGGTATAAAATTATATACAGAAATCTGTTGCATTTAAACACACTAACAGCAAACTATCAGAAAGAGAAATTAAGAAAATCCCATTTACAACTGCATCCAAAAGAATAAAATACCTAGGAATAAATTTAACCAAGGAGGTGAAAGACCTATACACTAAGAACTATAAGACACTGATGAAAGAAACTGAAGAAGGCACAAATAAATGGAAAGATATTCCATGCTCATGGATTAGAAGAATTAATATTGTTAAAATGTCCACATTCCCCAAAGCAATCTACAGATTCAATGCAATCCCTATCAAAATTCCAATGGCATTTTTCACAGAACTAGAACAAATAATCCTAAAATTTGTATGAAACTACAAAAGAAGAGGCAAAACAATCTTGAGAAAGAAGAACAAAACTGGAGGTACCATGCTCCCTTTCAAGCTATACTACAAAGCTAAGTAATCAAAACAGTACAGTATTGTAATAAAAACAGATACACAGATCAATGGAACATAATAGAGAGCCCAGAAATAAGCCCACACATATATGGTCAATTAATTTATGACAAAAGAGGCAAGAATATACAATGGGGAAAGGACAGTCTCTTCAATAAATGGTGCTGAGAATATGTGACAGCTACATACAAAAGATTGAAACCGGACCACTATCTTACACCATATACAAAAAATTAGCTCAAAATGGATTAAAGACTTGAATGTGAGACCTGAAACCATAAAACTCCTAGAAGAAAAGATAGGCGTAATATCCTTGACATCTGTCTTAGTGCTGTTTTTTTGGATCTGACCCCAAAGGCAAGGGAAACAAAAGCAAAAATAAACAAATGGGACTACATCAAACTAAAAAGCTTCTGCCCAGTGAAGGAAACCAACAGCAAAATGAAACGGCAACTTACTGAATGGGAGAAGATATTTTCAAATCATATATCCAATAAGAGGTTACTATCTAAAATGTATAAAGACCTCATATAATTCAATAATCAAAAAAACAGGCCAATTAAAATGCAGAGAATCTGAATAGACATTTTTCCAAGAAGACACACAGACAGCCTACAAGTACATGAAAAGATGTTCAATGTCACTAATTAACCAGGGAAATGCAAATCAAAACCACAATGAGATATCACCTCATACCTGTTAGAGTGGCTATTGTCAAAAAGACAAGAAATAACAAGTGTTGGCAAGGATTTGGAGAAAAGGGTATCCTTGTGCACTGTTGGTGGGAATGTAAATTGGTGCAGCAAGTATAGAAAACAGTGTGGAGGTTCCTCAAAAACTTAAAAATAGTCTACCATATGATCCAGCAATTTCACTTCTGGGTATTAATCTGAAGAAAACAAAAATACTGATTTGAAATGATACACGCACCCTTATGTTCACTGCAGCACTATTTACAACAGACAAGATATTTTTTTTAAAAAAGCAAAAAAACCTAAGTGTCCATCAATGGACACTTTAAGAGGTGGTGTACACACACACACACACACACACACACACACACACACACACACACACACAATGGAATACTACTCATCCATGAAAAAGTGAAGTTTTGCCATTTACAAAAACATGTATGGACCTAGACTGTATTATGCTAAATGAAATAAGTCAGACAGAGAAAGACAAACACCACGTGATTCCACTTATGTGTGTAATCTGAAAAACAAAACAAAACCCAGACTCATAGATACAGAGAACAGATAATGGTTGCCGGAGGTGAGGGTGTTGGAGGAGAGTGGTTGGAATGGGTGAAGAGGATCAGGAAGTACAAACTTCTGGTAATAAAATAAGTAAGTCATGGGGATATAAAGTGCAGCATGGGGAATATATAATATAATAATATTGTATTAACTTTGTATGCATGTATGCATGGTAACTAGACTTACTGTGTTGATTATTTCACAACACATACAAATATTGAATCACTAATATAATATTGTATGTCAATTATATATATGTATGTTATATATATATGTGGAAATTGGAAAATGCTTTGATATGGATGAAAACAAAACCATAGCATACCAAAATTTATGGAATGTAGCAAAAACAGTGCTTAGAGGTAAATTTAGAGCTATAAGTGCTTATATTAAAAAAAGGAGAAAAATCTCAAGTCAACCTAACCTTCTACTTTAAGAAACTAGGAAAAGATCCAACTAAAGCAAACAGAGGAAAGAAACAGTAAGACTTAGAGTGGAAATAAACAAAATAGAGAATTTTTTTAAGTAGAGAAAATCAATGAAACCAGAATTTGGTTCTTTTAAAAGGTCACATTTTAGGGCTTCCCTGGTGGCGCAGTGGTTGAGAGTCTGCCTGCTAATGCAGGGGACACGGGTTCGAGCCCTGGTCTGGGAAGATCCCACATGCCGCGGAGCAGCTGGGCCCGTGAGCCACAGCTGCTGAGCCTGCGCGTCTGGAGCCTGTGCCCCGCAACGGGAGGGGCCGCGATAGTGAAAGGCCCGCGCACCGCGATGAAGAGCGGTCCCCGCACCGCGATGAAGAGTGGCCCCCACTTGCCGCAACTAGAGAAAGCCCTCGCACGAACCGAAGACCCAACACAGCCAAAAATAAATAAATAAATAAATAAAGTAGCTATACAATTAAAAAAAAAAAAAAAAAAAAAAAAAGGTCACATTTTAAAATTGAAAAACCTTTAGATACACTGACCAAATAGAGAGGACGAGGGAGGGATAAAGAGAAAGAGAAAGAGGACTCAAATTACTAATGTCAAAAATTAAAAGTGAGCATATTACTACTGATCTTACAGAAATAAAAGAATTACAAGGGAATACTACGAACAACTGTATGCCAACAAGTTAGACAACACAGATGAAATGGATAAATTCCTACAAAGTTACAAACTACAGAAACTGATTAAAGAAGAATAGAAATTTTGAATACACTTATAATAAGAAAAGAGATTGAGTTAATAATCAAAAACCTTCGTTTAAAAAAGGCCCAGAATCAGATGGCTTCACTGGAGACTTCTACAAAACATTAAAGAAGAATTAACATCAATCCTTGACAAACTCTTCCAAAAATTAAAGAGGAAATAGTTTTCAACTCATTCTGTGAGACTAATATTAGTCTGATACCAAAATCCACAAAGACATCACAAGAAAACTACATAACAATATTCCCTATAAATAAGACTGAAAACACTCTCAACAAAGTATCAGCATACCAAATCCAGCAACATACAGCAGGATTATGCACCATGACCAACTAGAATATATCTCAGGAATGAAAAGTTGATTTAACATACAAAAATCAGTCAATATAACACAAAATATTAATAAAAAACAGGCGAAGGAAATGGTATGGTTATCTCAATAAACACGGTAAAAGCCTTTGTAAAACAACAACTTCTCATGATTTAAAAGGAAAAACAGGGCTTCCCGGGTGGCGCAGTGGTTGAGAGTCTGCCTGCCAATGCAGGGGACACGGGTTCGAGCCCTGGTCTGGGAAGATCCCACATGCCGCGGAGCAGCTGGGCCCGTGAGCCACAATTACTGAGCCTGCGCGTCTGGAGCCTGTGCTCCGCAACAAGAGAGGCCGCGATAGTGAGAGGCCCGCGCACCGCGATGAAGAGCGGTCCATGCACCGCGATGAAGAGTGGCCCCCGCTTGCCGTAACTAGAGAAAGCCCTCGCAAGAACTGAAGACCCAACACAGCCAAAAATAAATAAATTAATAAATAAAGTAAGCTATAAAAAAAAAAAAAAAAAAAAAAAAAAGGAAAAACAAAACAAAACCTCAAGTACTAAGAAATAAAAAGGAATTTCATCAACCTGATAAAGGGCATCTACAAAGAACCTACAGGCTACTTTAGACTGAAAGCTTCCCCATTAAGATCAAGACCAAGACAAGGATATCTGTTCTTACCACTTATTCATTTCTATTCAACATTATACTGGTGGTGCCAGCCAGGGTAATTAGGCAAGAAAGTGAAATAAAAGGCATCCCAATTGGAAAAGAAGAATTAAAACTATATTTTCAGATGACATGATCTTCTAGATATAAAGATCTTCAGGAATCCACAAAAATATTATTAGAGCTAATAAATGAGTACAGCAAGGTTGTGAGATACAGAAATCAATATACAAAAATCAATTATATCTCTGTACATGTGCAACGAACAATCCAAAAATAAATTTAAGAAAATAATTCTGTTTACACAGCATAAAAAATAAAAAAGGAATAAATCTTTAGCAAAAGAAGTACAAGATGTGTACACTAAAAACTACAAAATATCATTGAAGCAAATTAAAGAAAATTTAAATAAATGGAAAGACAGCCTTTATTCCTGGACTAGATAACTTAATATTGTTTAGGTCAGTGGTCTCCAACTTTTTTGGCACCAGGGACTGGTTTTGTGGAAAACAATTTTTCCACGGACCAGGGGTTGGGGGGGGATGGTTCAGGTGGTAACACAAGTGATGGGGAGCGGCAGATGAAGCTTCGCTCACTCGACCACCACTCACCTCCTGCGTGCAGCCCAGTTCCTAACAGGCCACGGACCGGTACCGGTCTGTGGCTTGGGGGTTGGGGACCCCTGGTTTAGATGGTGATACTCCCCAAACTGATCTACAAATTCAATACAATCCCAGCTAGACTTTTTGCAGAATTGCATAATATGGATCCTACAATTAATATGGAAATGCTAGGGATAGGAATAGCAGGATGCACATTTCCTGATTTCAAAACTCACTACAAAGCTACAGTAATCAACACAGTGTCATACTGGTATAAGGATAGATAAATCAATGGAAAAGACCTGAGAGTCCAGAAATAAACCTATACATTTATTGTCAATTGATTTTCAACAATAGTGCCAAGAAAATTCAATGTGGAAAAAAACTGCCTTTTCCACAAACAGTGGAATACTTATATGCCAAAGGATAAAACTGAACCCCTATTTCACACTATATATAAAACCTAAGCCAGGGCTTCCCTGGTGGCGCAGTGGTTGAGAATCTGCCTGCCAATGCAGGGGACACGGGTTCGAGCCCTGCTCTGGGAAGATCCCACATGCCGCGGAGCAACTGGGCCCGTGAGCCACAACTACTGAGCCTGCGCGTCTGGAGCCTGTGCTCCGCAACAAGAGAGGCCGCGATAGTGAGAGGCCTGCGCACCGCGATGAAGAGTGGCCCCCACTCGCCGTAACTGGAGAAAGCCCTCACACAGAAATGAAGACACAACACAGCCAAAAAAATAAAAATAATAAATTAAAAAAAAAAAAAAAAAAAAACCTAAGCCAAAATGGATCAAAGACCTACATATAAGAGATGAAACTATAAAAGTCTTAGAAGAAAACATGGATAAAAATCTTCATGATCCTGGATTAATGGTTTCTTAGATGGACACCAAATACAAGCAACCAAAGAAAAAATAGATAAATTTAACCTCATCAAAATTAAAACTTCTGTTGTTCAATGGACACTATAAGAAAGTATAAAGACAATGCACAGAATTAGAGAAAATATTTGCAAAGCATATATCTGATAAGGGTCTAGTACCCAGAATATATAAAGAACTCTTATAACTCAATAATAAAAGACAACCTGGAGGAGCTTCAAGATGGCGGACGAGTAAGACGCGGAAATCAATTTCCTCTCCACAAATACATCAGAAATACATCTACAGGGCTTCCCTGGTGGCGCAGTGGTTGAGAATCTGCCTGCTAATGCAGAGGACACGGGTTCGAGCCCTGGTCTGGGAAGATCCCACATGCCACGGAGCAGCTGGGCCCGTGAGCCACAATTGCTGAGCCTGCGCGTCTGGAGCCTGTGCCCCGCAACGGGAGGGGCCGCGATGGAGAAAGGCCCGCGCACCGCGATGAAGAGCGGTCCCCGCACCGCGATGAAGAGTGGCCCCCGCTTGCCGCAACTGGAGAAAGCCCTCGCACGAACCGAAGACCCAATACAGACAAAAATAAATTAATTAATTAATTAAAAAGAAAATCCTTAAAAAAAAAAAAAAAAAAAAGAAATACATCTACATGTAGAACAGCTCCTACAGAACACCTACTGAACGCTGGCAGAAGACCTCAGACCTCCCAAAAGGCAAGAAACTCCCCACGTACCTGGGGAGGGCAAAAGAAAAAAGAAAAAACAGAGACAAAAGAATAGGGACGGGATCTGTACCAGTGGGAGGGAGCTGTGAAGGAGGAAAGGTTTCCACACACTAGGAAGCCCCTTCGCAGGTGGAGACTGCGGGTGGCGGAGGTGGGGAGCTTCGGAGCCACGGAGGAGAGCGCAGCAACAGGGGTGTGGAGGGCAAAGCGGAGAGATTCCTGCACAGAGGATCAGTGCTGACCAGCACTCACCAGCCCGAGAGGCTTGTCTGCTCACCCCCCGGGACAGGTGGGGACTGGGAGCTGAGGCTCGGGCTTCCTTCGGATCCCAGGGAGAGGACTGGGGTTGGCTGCGTGAACACAGCCTGAAGGGGGCTAGTGCGCCACGGCTAGCCAGGAGGGAGTCCGGGAAAAAGTCTGGAGCTGCTGAAGAGGCAAGAGACTTTTTCTTGCCTCTTTGTTTCCTGGTGCGTGAGGAGAGGAGATTAACAGCGCCGCTTAAAGGAGCTCCAGAGATGGGTGCGAGCCACGGCTATCAGTGCGGACCCCAGAGACGGGCATGGGACGCTAAGGCTGCTACTGCAGCCACCAAGAGGCCTGTGTGAAAGCACAGGTCACTAACCACACCGCCCTTCCCGGGAGCCTGTGCAGCCCGCCACTGCCAGGGTCCCGTGATCCAGGGACAACCTCCCCAGGAGAACACACGGCGCACCTCAGGCTGGTGCAACGTCACGCCGGCCTCTGCTGCCGCAGGCTCGCCCTGCATCTGTACCCCTCCCTCTCCCCAGCCTGAGTGAGCCAGAGACCCCGAAGCAGCTGCTCCTTTAACCCCGTCCTGTCTGAGCGAAGAACAGATGCCCTCAGGTGACCTACACACAGAGGCAGGTCCAAATCCAAAGCTGAACCCCGGGAGCTGTGCGAACAAAGAAGAGAAAGGGAATATTCTCCCCGCAGCCTCAGGAGCAGAGGATTAAATCTCCACAATCAAGTTCATGTTCCCTGCATCTGTGGAATACCTGAATACACAACAAATCATCCCAAATTGAGGAGGTGGACTTTGGGAGCAAAGGTATATATATATTTTTCCCTTTTACTCTTTTTGTGAGTGTGTATGTGTATGCTTCTGTGTGTGATTTTGTCTGTATAGCTTTGCTGTTACAATTTGTCCTAGGGTTCTGTCTGTCCGTTTTCTTGTTGTTCATGTTTTTTCATTAATTTAAAAAAATTTTTTCTTAATAATTATTTTTTAGATTTTATTTTAATAACTTTATTTTATTTTATTTTACTTTATTTTATCTTCTCCCTTCCTTCCCTTCTTCCCTCCCTCCCCCCTCCCTCCCTCCTTTCCTTCTTTCTCTCTCTCTCTCTCTCTGTTTCTTTCTTTCTATTTTTTCTCCCTTTTATTCTGAGCCATGCAGATAAAAGGCTCTTGGTGCTCCACCCAGGCATCAGGGCTGTGCCTCTGAGGTGGGAGAGCCAACTTCAGGACACTGGTCCACAACAGACCTCCAGCTCCACGTAACACCAAATGGCGAAAATCTCTCAGAGATCTCCATCTCAACATCAAGACCTAGCTTCACTCAATGACCAGCAAGCAACAGTGCTGGACACCCTATGCCAAACAACTAGCAAGACAGGAACACAACCCCATCCATTAGCAGAGAGGCTGCCTAAAATCATAATAAGGTCACAGACACCCCAAAACACACCACCAGAGGTGGACGTGCCCACCAGAAAGACAAGATGCAGCCTCATCCAACAGAACACAGGCACTAGTCCCCTCCACCAGGAAGCCTACACAACCCACTGAACCAAGCTTAGACACTGGGGACAGACACCAAAAACAAGGGGAACTACAAACCTGCAGCCTGCGAAAAGGAGACCCCAAACACAGTAAGTTAAGCAAAATGAGAAGACAGAAAAACACACAGCAGATGAAGGAGCAAGGCAAAAACCCACCAAACCTAACAAATGAAGAGGAAATAGGCAACCTACCTGAAAAAGAATTCAGAATAATGATAGTAAAGATGATCCAAAATACAAGAAACGTTTAACAAGGACCTAGAAGAACTAAAGAGCAAACAAACAGTGATGAACAACACAATAAATGAAATTAAAAATTCTCTAGAAGGGATCAATAGCAGAATAACTGAGGTAGAAGAACGTATAAGTGACCTGGAAGATAAAATAGTGAAAATAACTACTGCAGAGCAGAATAAAGAAAAAAGAATGAAAAGAATTGAGGACAGTCTCAGAGACCTCTGGGACAACATTAAACGCACCAACATTCGAATTACAGGGGTCCCAGAAGAAGAAGAGAAAAAGAAAGTGACTGAGAAAATATTTGAAGAGATTATAGTTGAAAACTTCCCTAATATGGGAAAGGAAATAGTTAATCAAGTCCAGGAAGCACAGAGAGTCCCATACAGGATAAATCCAAGGAGAAACATGCTAAGACACATAATAATCAAACTATCAAAAATTAAATACAAAGAAAAAATATTAAAAGCAGCAAGGGAAAAGCAACAAATAACATACAAGAGAATCTGCATAAGGTTAATAGCTGACCTTTCAGAAGAAACTCTCCAAGCCAGAAGGAAGTGGCAGGACATATTTATAGTGATGAAAGGGAAAAACCTACAACCAAGATTACTCTACCCAGCAAGATCTCATTCAGATTTGATGGAGAAATTAAAATCTTTACAGACAAGCAAAAGCTAATAGAATTCAGCACCACCAAAACAGCTTTACAACAAGTGCTAAAGGAACTTCTCTAGGCAGGAAACACAAGAGAGGGAAAAGACCTACAATAACAAACCCAAAACAATTAAGAAAATGGTAATAAGAACATACATATCAATAATTACCTTAAATGTAAATGGATTAAATACCCCAACCAAAAGACATAGACTGGCTGAATGGATACAAAAACAAGACCCATATATATGATGTCTACAAGAGACCCACTTCAGACCTAGGGACACATACACACTGAAAGTGAGGGGATGGAAAAAGATATTCCATGCAAATGGAAATCAAAAGAAAGCTGGAGTAGCGATTCTCATATCAGACAAAATAGACTTTAAAATAAAGACTATTACAAGAGACAAAGAAGGACACTACATAATGATCAAGGGATCAATCCAAGAAGAAGATATAACAATTGTAAATATTTGTGCACCCAACATAGGAGTCCCTCAATACATAAGACAAATACTAACAGCCATAAAAGGGGAAATCGACAGTAACACAATCATAGTAGGGGACTTTAACACCCCACTTTCACCAATGGACAGATCATCCAAAATGAAAATCAATACGGAAACACAAGCTTTAAATGATACATTAAACAAGATGGACTTAATCAATATTTATAGGACATTCCATCCAAAAACAACAGAATACACTTTCTTCTCAAGTGCTCATGGAACATTCTCCAGGATAGATCATATCTTGGGTCACCAATCAAGCCTTGGTAAATTTAAGAAAATTGAATCGTACCAAGTATCTTTTCCAACGACAACTCTATGAGACTAGATATCAATTACAGGAAAAAATCTGTAAAAAATACGAACACATTGGAGGCTAAACAATACACTACTTAATAAACAAGAGATCACTGAAGAAATCAAAGAGGAAATAAAAAAATACGTAGAAACAAATGACAATGAAAACACGACAACGCAAAACCTATAGGATGCAGCAAAAGCAGCTCTAAGAGGGAAGTTTATAGCAATACAATCTTACCTTAAGAGACAAGAAACATCTCAAATAAACAACCTAACCTTACACCTAAAGCAGTTAGAGAAAGAAGAACAAAAAAACTCCAAAGTTAGCAGAAGGAAAGAAATCATAAAGATCAGATCAGAAATAAATGAAAAAGAAATGAAGGAAATGATAGCAAAGATTAATAAAACTAAAAGCTGGTTCTTTGAGAAGATAAAATTGATAAACCATTAGCCAGACTCATCAAGAAAAAAAGGGAGAAGACTCAAATCAACATAATTAGAAATGAAAAAGGAGAAGTAACAACTGACACTGCAGAAACACAAAGGATCATGAGAGATTACTACAAGCAACTATATGCCAATAAAATGGACAACCTGGAAGAAATGGACAAATTCTTAGAAATGCACAACCTTCCGAGACTGAACCAGGAAGAAATAGAAAATATGAACAGACCAATCACAAGCACTGAAATTGAAACTGTGATTAAAAATCTTCCAACAAACAAAAGCCCAGGACCAGACGGCTTCACAGGAGAATCTATCAAACATTTAGAGAAGAGCTAACACCTATCCTTCTCAAACTCTTCAAAAATAGAGCAGAGGGAGGATCACTCCCAAACTCATTCTACGAGGCCACCATCACCCTGATACCAAAACCAGACAAAGATGTCACAAAGAAAGAAAACTACAGGCCAATATCACTGATGAACATAGATGCAAAAATCCTCAACAAAATACTAGCAAACAGAATCCAACAGCACATTAAAAGGATCATACACCACGATCAAGTGGGGTTTATCCCAGGAATGCAAGGATTCTTCAATATATGCAAATCAATCAATGTGATACACCATATTAACAAACTGAAGGAGAAAAACCATATGATCACCTCAATAGATGCAGAGAAAGCTTTCAACAAAATTAAACACCCATTTATGATAAAAACCCTCCAGAAATTAGGCATAGAGGGAACTTTCCTCAACATAATAAAGGCCGTATATGACAAACCCACAGCCAACATCGTCCTCAATGGTGAAAAACTGAAACCATTTCCACTAAGATCAGGAACAAGACAAGGTTGCCCACTCTCACCACTATTATTCAACATAGTTTTGGAATTTGTAGCCACAGCAATCAGAGAAGAAAAAGAAATAAAAGGAATCCAAATTGGAAAAGAAGAAGTAAAGCTGTCACTGTTTGCAGATGACATGATACTACACATAGGGAACCCTAAATATGCTACCAGAGAACTACTAGAGCTAATCAATGAATTTGGTAAAGTAGCAGGATACAAAATTAATGCACAGAAATCTCTTGCATTCCTATTCACTAATGATGAAAAGTCTGAAAGTGAAATTAAGAAAACACTCCCATTTACCATTACAACAAAAAGAATAAAATATCTAGGAATAAACCTAGCTAGGGAGACAAAAGACCTGTATGCAGAAAATTACAAGACACTGATGAAAGAAATTAAAGATGATACAAATAGATGGAGAGATATACCATGTTCTTGGATTGGAAGAATCAACATTGTGAAAATGACTCTACTACCCAAAACAATCTACAGATTCAATGCAATCCCTATCAAACTACCAATGGCATTTTTCACAGAACTAGAACAAAAAATTTCACAATTTGTATGGAGACACAAAAGACCCCAAATAGCCAAAGCCATCTTGAGAAAGAAAAACAGAGCTGGAGGAATCAGGCTCCTGGACTTCAGACTATAGTACAAAGCTACAGTAACCAGACAGTATGCTACTGGCACAAAAACAGAAATATAAATCAATGGAACAGGACAGAAAGCCCAGAGATAAACCCACGCACATATGGTCATCTTATCTTTGATAAAGGAGGCAAGAATATACAGTGGAGAAAAGACAGCCTCTTTAGTAAATGGTGCTGGGAAAACTGGACAGCTACATGTAAAAGAATGAAATTAGAACACTCCCTAACACCATACAGAAAAATAAACTCCAAATGGATTAAAGACGTAAATGTAAGGCCAGACACTATCAAACTCTTAGAGGAAAACATAGGCAGAACACTCTATGACATAAATCCCAGCAAAATCCTTTTTGACCCACCTCCTAGAGAAATGGAAATAAAAACAAAAATAAACAAATGGGACCTAATGAAACTTAAAAGCTTTTGCACAGCAAAGGAAACCATAAACAAGACCAAAAGACAACCCTCAGAATGGGAGAAAATATTTGCAAATGAAGCAACTGACAAAGGATTAATCTCCAAAATATACAAGCAGCTCATGCAGCTCAATGTCAAAAAACAAACAACCCAATGCAAAAATGGGCAGAAGACCTAAATAGATATTTCTCCAAAGAAGATATACATATTGCCAACTAACACATGAAAGGATGCTCAACATCACTAATTATTAGAGAAATGCAAATCAAAACTACAATGAGATATCATCTCACACCGGTCAGAATGGCTATCATCAAAAAATCTACAAACAATAAATGCTGGAGAGGGTGTGGAGAAAAGGGAACCCTCTTGCACTGTTGGTGGGAATGTAAGTTGATACAGCCACTATGGAGAACAGTATGGAGGTTCCTTAAAAAACTAAAAATAGAACTACCATACGACCCAGCAATCCCACTACTGGGCATATACCCTGAAAAAACCATAATTCAAAAAGAGTCATGTACCAAAATATTCATTGCAGCTCTATTTACAATAGCCAGGACATGGGACAAACCTAAGTGTTCATCAACAGATGAATGGATAAAGAACATGTGGTACATATATACAAAGGAGTATTACTCAGCCATAAAAAGAAACAAAATTGAGTTATTTGTAGTGAGGTGGATGGACCTAGAGTCTGTCATACAGAGTGAAGTAAGTCAGAAAGAGAAAAACAAATACCAAATGCTAACACATATATATAGAATCTAAGAAAAAAAAAAAAGGTCATGAAGAACCTAGGGGCAAGACGGGAATAAAGACACAGGCCTACTAGAGAACGGACTTGAGGATATGAGGAGGGGGAAGGATAAGCTGTGACAAAGTGAGAGAGTCACATGGACATATATACACTACCAAACGTAAAATAGATAGCTAGTGGGAAGCAGCCACATAGCACAGGGAGATCAGCTCGGTGCTTTATGACCACCTAGAGGGGTGGGATAGAGAGGGTGGGAGGGAGGGAGATGCAAGAGGGAAGAGATATGGGAACATATGTATACGTATAACTGATTCACTATGTTATAAAGCAGAAACAAACACACCATTGTAAAGCAATTATACTCCAATAAAGATGTTAAAAAAAAAAGACAACCCAATTGAAAAATGAGCAAAGTACCTGAATACACATGTCTCCAAAGAAGATATTCAAATAACCAATAAGCACACAAAAAGATTCTCAAAATCTTTAGTCATTAGGGAAAAACAAATCAAAACTACAATGAGATACTATTTCACAACCACTGGGAGAGCTAAAATCAAGAAACTGCAAAATACAAGTGTTGGTGAAGATGTGGAGAAACTGGAGCCCAAAACATTGCTAGTGGACATGTAAAATCATGCGGCCACTTTGGAAAACAGTTTGGCAGTTCCTCAAAATGTTAAACACAGAATTACCTATGACCCAGCAATTCCACTCCTAGGTAAACATCCAAGAGAACTGAAAACATATGTTCACTCAAAAACTTGTACATAAATACTCACAGCAGCATTAGTCATGGTGGCCAAACAATGGAAGCAGCCCAAATGCCCATCACCTGATGGATGGATAAACAAATGTGGTATATCACTACAATGCAATTTGTTACACGCTACAACTTGGGGGAAACTTGAAAACATTTTGCTAAGTGTAAGAAACCAGACACAAGAGGCCACAACCAAGATGTCCTTTAATAGGTAAAGATAACAAACTGTGTTGTATCCATCCAACAGAATACGACTAGGCAGTTGAAATGGATAAGCTACTGCCACATGCAACAACATGGATGAATCTCAGAGGCATTATTATACTGAGTATAAGAGGCCAATCTCAAAAGGTTACATACTGCATGACTCCATTTAAGTGACATTCTCAAAAAGACAAAACTGTCATGATGGAGAACAGATCTGTGGTTGGCAGGGGTTGGAGGAGGGGAGAGGGTGTGAATATAAACGAGCCACATGAGATAAGGGTGCTCTTTCAGGTAATGGAACTGTTCTCTATCTGATTTTGATGGTGGTTACAGGAATCTATACATGCGTTGAAGTTCATTGAACTGTACACCCAGCCAGGAAATAAAAACAAAAACGTAACCACAAATAGAAAATAAAGAAACAGGAATAAGTCCCTAACATGCACATTCTTTTTTTTGTTTGTTTTTTTTGGCCGCACCGTGGCATGTGGGATCTTAGTTCCCCAACCGGGGATGGAACCCACGCCCCATGCAATGTAAGCGCAGTCTTAGCCACTGGACCGCCAGGGAATTCCACCATGCACATTCTTTAGTAATTAATTGGAAGAAATATTCGCAACTCAAAAAAGAACAAGTTTGAGACTTATTTCAAAAATGAGCTAATCCATTAAGTATGTATTAAATCCAAACGTTTCCAATGGGTAGATGTAATATGCTATAGCAGGCAAAAGGTGCAGGCTATATATTGAAGTACAAGAATTAACTGTTGAAGTCTGGATGAAAAAAGTAAAATTAAAATTCCATGTATATGACATAATGCTAAGCTTGGGGAAAAAAGCCTTCCTATAGATTGAACTTAAAGGCCCTTGCAAACATTTCAGTCACCTGATAAAAGAAAACTAAAAGAGAAAACATAGGGTCACAACTCCGTACTATGATAGTGAAAATGTCCCTCTTCCTAAAATCAAGCACTCCCCTCAAGCTTCTAGAAGACGGTGTTTCTCTTAGGTAGCCTCTGTCTGTCCAAATCACCCTCCCCAACCCCACTGACAAATTCCTGGCTTCAAGACAAGCCCCATCCCACAGACGGCTACCTCTAACTGCCTCCTGAGCAGACACGTGAGAGCAGCCAGGTAACAAGCCCCTCTTCTCTCCCAGTGTCCCAGCATGTCACCCCACACCCCTCTTGTGCCACCCCATTTTTCTAACCTTGCCAGAGGACCACGTCTGCTCCCGCGTTCCCATCCTCTTTTCCATCATTCCCATCTGGCTGTGTCACCTTATCTTCCTCAAAACCTGTCCTGCAATGGTCACCAACAATCTCCACGCTGTGGGACCCAAGGGATGCATTTCTGTTCTCTTTGCCCGACTTCTCAAATGTCATCAACCCAGCTGAACGCACGCTCCTCCTGCTCCCATTTTCTGCTCGCAGCCTCTTCTACACCCCATTCTCCTGGTCTCTCCTGCTCTGGCCACTCTGTTGGCTGCTTTTGCTGACTCAGCCTGCTCCCCTGGGCTTCTCAATATTACAGTTTTTCAGGTTCCAGGCAAAGCCCCTCATTTCTCTGCACTCTCCCCTTAGTGGCCCACCTCTCCTCCTGCTCCCAGTGCCACCTTTATGCCCCTGCTCAGTTTGTTTCAGGATGTTTTCTAATCAGTCTGAGATCTGAGTAAATGTTGCAATAAAATGAGGGTTGCATTAAAAAGAGGGAAAATGAGCTAGAGAAGTACTGCTTCACGTGACCCTCTCCTGAACAAAACAAGTAGAAAAACAAATACGTCTGAAACATTCTTAGAAAAATAAACCAGTCAACCAGTTCTCTTCCTGCTTTCACCCAGGTTATTTGGCAAAACTTGCAACCTTCTTCTCATCCGCTCTTACTGAAATTTAGTCCTGTGTGAAATGAAAGACAGAACTTACTACGGTCATCCCTCAGTATCTGCGGGGGGTTGGTTCCAGGATGCTGTTCAGCCACCAAAGCCTGCAGATGCTCAAGTCCCTTATATAAAAGAGCGCGGTACAGCCGGCCCTCCGTGTCCACAGATGGGGAACACCTCCCTCGTTTCCTCACCAGGGTGCAGAATCAGAGGAGTGCCGACAAGAGGGGTCTGCAGACCCACCAGTTTTACCACCTGAGTTCTTTGTGGGCCGTGGAGAAGCTGACGAAAGCTGTGGTGCTCTCCTCAGAAAAATGAACACACACACAAGACACAAGCTTCTGTGCACAACTTCAAGGGTCCACACGCTCAAGCTCGTTCCCTGACCCACGGACTCAAGCTCGACAACCTGGACTGTGGATTCTTGGGGGCTCCCCTAGACTCACACAGACCTCCACCCTCTCAGGTTCACTGCTAAGACTACAAGAAACGAGGCCCAATGAGAATGATCGTGCACGACATAACCAAGACCTCCCTGACAAGTCCTGCAGAGACCACGCCATGCATTCACTGAGTCCAGGTTTACTGAGCTCATCTTACATCTTAGATGCTCTTCTAGTTGAAGAAGACAGACTCCAGGACCCCTGCCCTCAGGGAGTAGACATCCTAGTGAAGGAGTATTCTTGATCTTGGGTGGTTAGTGGTATCACTTGACAGCCTTTGAGATTCCATTCCATAAAAATCTCGTCAAGATGTATAAAGCATCTCTAAATCCTTCAAAATAAGAAGCTACAGTCTCAATGTTAAAGGTTGACTGAGAAGAAGAAAAAAAAAAAAAAAAGATGAGCTGGCAGAGCAGCTGCACATCCTTCTAAACTAATGAGGGGATGCTCATCCTCCCAGATGCCCACTCCCAGCAGAAATCTAGCCTCCGTCACCAAGCGAGAGTCACACATTCCTGCCACAGTCACAGCCATCTGGTACGATGGCCTCGTGCCACTGCAAAGACAATGAGCCAGTTCCAAATGGTAAAGGAACCCAAAACCAAAGATGTAAAATCAGAGCCCCTAAAATGAGCCAAGTGATACTTCCTCAGCAAACATCTCCTGATGGCAAATCAAGCACAAAGGTCTCATTAACAAAGAACTGTAATTCCAGACAGTGGGAGAATTAGTTCCACAATGAAAGGTTATATGCCAAAGCTCTTGTTTAATTCACTTAATTATAGGTCTCTGCATTTGAAAATTATATTCTTGTGTTTCAGATAGCCAAAAAAAAAAGGAAATGTCTAAACTCCATCAGTAGGAGAACAGTTACACAGATGATGTTTTATAAATTAGAGTAATATGCAACCATTAAAAAAAACTGGGTGCACACTACTATATATAAAATAACTAATAAGGACCTACTGTATAGCACAGGGAACTCTACTCAGTACTCTGTAATGACCTATATGGGAAAAGAATCTAAAAAAGAGTGGATATACGTCTATGTATAACTGATTCACCTTGCTGTACAGCAGAAAGTAACACGACATTGTAAATCAACTATACTCCAATTTAAAAGAAAACTGGGTAAAACCCTATTACAGTTGACCCTTGAACAACGTGGCAGTTAGGGGCACTGACCCTTCATGGAAGTCCCTGTATAACTTTACAGTCAACCCTCCGTATCTGCAGGTCTGCATCCTCGGATTCAGACAACCATGGATCATGTGGTGCTGTATTACTGAAAAGAATCCACATATAAGTAGACACACAGTTCAAACCCGTATTGTTCAAGGGTCAGCTGTATATTACTCAAGTGATGTGTATTGTTTTATCTGCCTAAAACTTTATTCTTCTCATAAATTCTCCTTCATCCCTTGTGATTCTACCTGGAACTTGCAAATCATACGGCCGCTGTGATTCATCCTGGGATAGGAATCGCAACATGAAAAAAAAATCGATTAGTCTCCCTTAGGACTCTCTCATCTGGAAAATAATTATGGGGCTGTGAGCACCTGAGCTTACAAGAGCTTCGAGTGGCAGAAATCCACATAAAGGGTGTGTGCACATGTATGTGTGTGTGTGTGTGCGCATGTGTGTATGTGCCATCCCAGTATAAACATAGGATGACTGCCCTTACCCAGGTTATAATAGTGTGGGAGGCAAAGACAGAGGAAATGCTACTTCTTTATGAAATTCAAAAGAAATTTTAGGATTATCAGTGATATTTTTCTTCCTCTTTAATATGTTTCAAATTAAAGGAAAGGCACCACAGTGTACCACTGACAAGACCCCAAGTTGCATTCCGTAACTCCACTTAGGAGTCAGTTATTTGGAACTGAAAACATATTTTTCCAGAGAAACCATGCTACAAACAGCTGAGGTTAGATCCCAAGCCAAATCCATAAATGCTTACTTAAACCATCATTTACTTTGGGGAAACTACATTTGTTAAAGTCCTTCCTATGTGCCAGACATTATGTCTTCCAAAAACATTAACCCATGTTATTTCTCAAAACAATCACGGATGGGCTTTTACTTCCTAAAATGAGCATCTGTGAAGCATGCGGTAACAGGCCCCCTGGAGCTCCAGGTGATGGGTCTTCACTTCGTTTCCGCCATCACCGTAAACTCACCCACAACTGTGACGCTCCCCGGGGCGGGGGGCGCGGTAGAGCAGAGCTCCCCTCCGGTGGAGACCAGGCTCCCAACATGCATCCTAGATCCTGGGTCTCCGCTGGTTTCCCAGGACCCTCCTCTCTACTATCTGTACAAACGCACACCACCATTAAGCCCCGCCCTGCCTCCCCCTCCAGCCACCCTCCACTCCCTCCTTCCTGTCTCCCCAGTCCCACCCCTCTCCGCATCCTAACCCTCCCTCGTGCCATCCAGCTTCTGCCCCAGCTGCTCCGGCCAATCAGTCCTTTCCTTGCCAAACCCAGTGGATGGATGCATTGTGGTCCTCAGACATTCTGGCCTGTCTGCAGCACGGGCGCTGCCGTCACACCTCCCCTGGCTCCTGCAACACCTCTCTCCTCTTCTCCTCCCAGTCCTGGGACCACTCCCCCATCTCCTGCTCTCATTTCTCTCCTAGTTCTCCTTAGGACACCACTGGTCCCTGGAGTCCCGTCCTCGGCCATGAGTTCCCATCAAATATGCTCTTCTTGGGTAACTGCATCTATTTCCAGAGCCTGAGCCCCCCGGCACGGAGACAAAGAATCCCAGATCTTTATCTAGGGACCTGCCAAGAAAGATCCATCAGGATCAGGAGTCAGCTGCCTCAGCCCTAAGGACCCCACGCTGAACTCAAGATCCCTTTTCCACCTGCCTCCCGGCTCTGATCCTGTCCCACTTTAGGAAGGCCACATGTCATCGGCATCTCACTCTTCAGGCTTGCAAGTGCTTTCATGCACATTCTCCCACTCAATCCCCACGAAAACCTGTGGACAGGCAGGACAGGCATCGTGTTCCAAGGGTTCCCGGGATTCGTTTTTATCAGGCACGGTTAGACATGCAGACGCAAAATGCCTCTCACAAGGAAAGAGCTTTGAACTCAGTTTTCTAGAAACAGGAGGCACAACAGGCCACACAGGGCCACACAGGGAGGCACCAGTGTCGGTCAGGAGGCAGAGGGATGGGAAACAAGGCCTTTATTATGGATTCTGCAGGACGGAAAGGGAGAGGCAGGGTGAGGGGATTAGCCTTGGCTGATTTCGATAATTGCAGAATGCTCCAGGGGGTAGAGGCTGTCCCAAGTTGTCTGGTACCCGGCCGTGGGGTGGATACAGCAGCTGGACAGGCAGAGAATGGTCCAGAATGTCAGAGCCCCGTAGAGGAGGGGGTTGGGAACACGCGCTCTGAACTGGTTGGTCTGGCTTTGAAAGCTTCGCTTGCAGAGGAGTTATTTGCTATCTCTAGGAACGAGCTAGTCCTGGGAGGGGCAGTCTCTCCAAGGTTGCAAGATGTCAAAGCATCAAAATATAGAAAATAAAAAGGCATGATTAATACACACTGAAACCCTGTCTTACAGGGAACAGCCTAAAAAGTGGTTCACTTTTTTTCATGTCATTTATTTTTTTAAATTAATTTTTATTGGAGTATAGTTGCTTGAGGCCCACTGATTTGACCAAGTTCAAATGGGCTAATAAAAATTCTACCTTAGAGTTTATACAGCATTTACATACATTAGCTCCATTTATTTTTTTTAATTGAAGTATAGTTGATTTACAATGCTGTGTTAATCTCTGCTGTATAGCAAAGTGATTCAGTTATACATGTATATATATTCTTTTTTATATTCTTTTCCATTATGGTTTATCGCAGGATATTGAATATAGTTCCCTGTGCTATACAATAGGACCTTGTTGTTTATCCATATATAATACTTTGCATCTGCTAATCCCAAACTCCCAATCCATCCCTCCCCCATCCCCTCCCCCTTGGCAACCACAAGTCTGTTCTCTATGTCCATGAGTCTGTTTCTGTTGCATAGATAAGTTCATTTGTGTCATATTTTAGATTCCACACATAAGTGATATCATATGGTATTTGTCTTTCTCTTTCTGACTTAATTCACTTAGTATGATCATCTCTAGGTCCATCAATGTTGCTACAAATGCATTATTTCATTCTTTTTTATGGCTGAGTAATATTCCATTGTATATATGTACCACATCTTCTTCATCCATTCATCTGCTGATGGACACTTAGGTTGTTTCCATGTCTTGGACATTAGCTCTGTTTAGATCTCACAAGAACTCGAGAGCATGGCAACTTTATGACCCTTCTGCTTCTGAGGAGAACGGAGCTCAGAGGTTGATGCAGTTTTCCCTACGTCCCCGACTAAGGAAAGGCAGGGCTGAACCTGAGCCAGGCCTTCCCTTCCAGCCTTTGCACGAGGGCCTTGCCACACAGCCTCCCAGACCCCAGGCCCCATCAGAAGCCCCGGGGTGTATTAGGCACCTCTCACTTATGAGAGTGTCAGCAGGGGTTGCCTTTGCCGCTCTCATCTCCCACACTCAGATATGCTGAAGACACCTCTGTGGGGATAATATGCTCCAGATCATGCATTTTTATTCCTGAACAAGGCTTCAGATTCAGTCTGGAGCTGTGTTCTCATCCAGGGAACAGGACTGAACCAACACACTAGTCCCTGAGCCCAGCCCCATAGCATTGGTTTCTGGGGGGTGGGGGTGGGGGACTGTGGGCACTCTGGGTCTTCATATGACCATGCTGTTCCCGGCATTTGGGGAACAGTGTCCAGGCCAGAATGGTGACCATCCTTCAATACAAGAGGTACTAACCTTTAAATATTACTGTGGGTGAAACATCAGTTTATTTAACAATCTCAACCCAAAACTCACTTCCACAATTAAACCCAAGGTGTCTTCCATTGTTCTACACACTGGAGTTGCCCAGGAACGCAACCCCTACCAGGTCAGTCGAGGGAACTGTATTGCTACCAAGAGCTGGGCATCCTTTTGGCAAATCATATCATTGACGACAGCACCTCATCCTGGCTGCAGGGGCAGCTGTCACATCCATGGTGACCGTAGGCATAGGTGCAAGCATGTGGTCATTCATTATGTGTCTTAGTGGGGGCTGTCCTAAGCAGCAAATATGTATTATTTTACTGAAAAGGACTTTCATTTATTTTTATACTACATTTAGGGCTTTATCATGCTTTTTGGAAATCATAAGTGAGACTATATTAGGCTTTCTACGACTTCCATTTTGGGAGATAACAAAAATATTGTAACAACGGGCAGTGGAGTTGGATGGGGTTTGGACCACCTGCAGCCTTTCCTCTGGGTCCCACCCTGGATCCTGTTAGCATTTCAGAGCTCAAACGCAGATCCATCTCCAAAATGGCTCTCCACATAGGTCTGGGATCAGCAACAGAGAAAGAAAAGAGAAGAGAGAACTGCATTCCTTTATTCCTCCTCTCTGTGTCCTGAGCACACCTGCCCCTGTGCACATTCTCTGCCCCCAAGTGGCTGCATTTTATCGTCCTCTAAGTTTTCTTCCTACCTGCAATGGCTCTTTATCACTCCTGCCTTTGCAGATTCTTTGCTTATGCCTGACTCTCCTTGAGGAGATGGGGGACACAGCACAGTGGGGAGCAGGCAGGTTTTTTAATTTTTATTTTATATTGGAGTATATAGTTGATGAACAGTGTTGTATTAGTTTCAGGTGTACAGCAAAGTGATTCAGTTATACATATACCTATAATCATTCTTTTGCCAATTCTTTTCCCATTTAGGCTATTACAGAGTATTAAGTAGAGTTCCCTGTGCTATACAGTAGGTCCTTATTAGTTATCTATTTTATATATAGTAGTGTATATATGTCGATCACAATCTCCCCATTTGTCCCTCCACCTCACCTTTCCCTTTTGGTAACCATAAGTTTGTTTTCTAAGTCTGTGAGTCTGTTTCTGTTTTGTAAATAAGTTCATTTGTACCATTTTTTTTTGCTTCTGCATATAAATGCTATCTCACTTCACTTAGTATGATAATCTCCAGGTCCATCCATGTTGCTGCAAATGGCATTATTTCATTCTTTTTAATGGCTGAGTAATATTCCATTGCATGTATATACCACATCTTCTTTGTCCATTCCTCTGTTAATGGACATTTAAGCTGTTTCCATGTCCTGGCTACTGTAAATAGTGCTGCAATGAACATTGGGGTGCATGTATCTTTTTGAATTATGGTTTTCTCCGGGTATATGCCCAGAAGTGAGATTGCTGGGTCATATGGTAGTTCCATATTTAGTTTTTTAAAGAACCTCCATACTGTTCTCCATAGTGGCTGTATCAATTTACATTCCCACCGACAGTGAAAGAGGGTTCCCTTTTCTCCACACCCTCTCCAGCATTTATTGTTACTGGATTTTTTGATGATGGACATTATGACTGGTGGGAGGTGATACCTCATTGTAGTTTTGATTTGCATTTCTCTAATACAGATTTACATCATTTTAACAAAAAAGTGGAGACTGGAATTTATCCCTACTAGATTTCAAAACCTACAAAATCCAAGATCTTCCCAAGAATTAAAAGCAATTCTCAGATTAACATACTTATCAAATATATAAATTCCATTGGTATTTCAAAGAAAATGAAGAAAACACATTAAACAGAAGCACAGAGATTACAGCCAAGATTCTCAACTATCCCCCTGAAACTGGGTGGCATATTCACCACCCAAAGACAGCAGACCCCTCCATGCTACTCTGGTCTCTGCTGGAGCAAGAGGAGGGGAGCATGAACTGAGCACCTGTTCTGTGCACTGTAGACAGACTATTTCAGTGAATTCTCCAACTTCGGGTTTCCAACAGGGCAGGCTCCTCCTCAACACTCTGCAGGGGCAGAAACTGAGGCTGGGCAACTCGCCCACGGCTGCCCAGGCAGGAAGCGCCAGGCGGGTCTAGTGAGGCCTCCATCCTCTTCCGGGGCACTATGTCCACCTGCCCCTAAATCCACAGCACATCAAACTTCAACTCCAGAAGAACTCCAACCAACCTATGTTTTTCTCCTACCATAAAAAGTATGCATTTGGTTATAGTAAGCAGTAGACACTTTAAATATAACAGATGTTGTGACCCTAAAGAAGGGGTCTGGGCTGCAGATGTACTTGTAACCAGTGGGGAGAGAGAAGCAGGAGCCAGAGAAGTGACCACGAAATGGTTGCTGGACCAGACTCAGGAACAAGAGATACCTCTTTAATGTTTTCCAAATGAAATACTTCTCAGCCTACACCTGTCAATCTGGTGAGAAATTCAATTTCACCATGTCGTGTAAGAATCCCAGGGTGGATTATGCAGCCCAGAAAAATGTGGGGAAAGGTCCATGATGGTCATCACTGAGCCTCTCATATTCCAGATCCATATGGTCCATCCCAAAGGCACTGATGGTGGCAAGGATTCTGTCTGCAGACATCTACAGCCATCCACACTATGGAATTTATACCCCAGTAAACAAGAAGAGTCTGGCATTTCTCCCTGAGAGCAAGGGAACTTCCCACTCTGGCAGACCAAGGCTCAATGCTCTCCTTGAGGGGCAGGAGAAGGGAAAGACCACCCTTGCCTCAGGAATGAGCCAGGAGCAGGTGTGGCCCAAGCAAAGAAAGCAGGTCCACATTTGGGTCTGCTTTAAATTGCTTCAGTTGTGCTTTGCCAGGGCCCCAGGAGGCCCCAGGACTCAGGCACTAGAGAAGATGCATCAGGCTGAACTGCACACCACTGCCCATATTGGACCACATGTGACCCACAAAAAGGGCAACTTCCTAGATTCAGCCCAAGACCACACCAGCTCAGGTGGCCCTGGGCTGGTGTGGTCTTTTCCAACAAAGAACATGTGGGGATGTTTGAGCCAACCCAGCTCTGACTCCAAGCCTCCTCTCACAATCCTAAATACTGAGAATCGACTCCTCTCTGGGGCCTTTAAGAGGATGGATAGGCCCATAACTAAAAAGGGTTCTGTGGCAACACTGGGTTAGATTTTATAAATGTGGCTCAAATTCACTGGCAGCCCAATGGTTAGGACTCTGCCCTTCCACTGCAGGGGGCATGGGTTCGATCCCTGGTGGGGGAACTAAGATCCCACATGCTGTAGGGCTCGGCCAAAAAAAAAAAAAAATTATATAAATGTGGCTCACGCATCCCAAAACCCGTAAATAGAAGGCTGAACTGCCAGGATATTATGATGACTGTTTTGTACTTAACTCTTTTATTTACATCCCTTCTTGTTCTGAAAAATATTTTAGGGGTTTTATTTCACCGTGACAAAAGGGTTGCTTTAGCAACAGTACAGAAGGAAAGGATAAAGAAGTATACTTCTTAAATGTCTATAAATGACCCGGATTAGGCTTCCAAGTTTGAAAAATACCTAATCTCTTTCAGCAATGAAATGCCAAGATCACAAGAAGAAATCCCGAAAGTTCTTTTAAGGGCTGAGGGCTGATTTATTTTTAGGTAGGAGATGAGTTAAACTTCTGATAATCTCAGTCCATCAGAGGCGCCCCTACAAAAAATGTGGTGAGCACGAGGCAAGGCACCCAAGAGGGGGAACCTTAATGGTAGTAAGTTCTGAGGTGTCGTTACCACCCTCTGTGCAGAGACAAAGTTTTCACTGTTCTAGACAAAATGAGAAAAATAAGGGCAGTTCTCAGCACAAAAAAGGCACCAATAACTATCTGTAGATGGATGGACTGAATGAATGACAGTAAATGCTTTTCAAAAGTAGAGAGATATACAAACAGCTCATGCAGCTCTATATCAAAAAAACAAACAACCCAATCAAAAAATGGGCAGAAAACCTAAATAGACATTTCTCCAAAGAAGACATACAGATGGTCAAAAAGCACATGAAAAGATACTCAACATCACTAATCATTAGAGAAATGCAAACCAAAACTACAATGAGGTACCACCTCACACCCGTCAGAATGGTATCATCAAAAAGTCTACAAACAATAAATGCTGGAGAGGGTGTGGAGAAAAGGGAGCCCTCCTACACTGTTGGTGGGAATGTAAATTGGTGCAGCCACTATGGACAACAGTATGGAGGCTCCTTAAGAAACTAAAACTAGAACTACCATATGGTCCTGTAATCCCACTCCTGGGCATATACCCTGAGAAAACCATAATTCAAAAAGATACATGCACCTCCAACGTTCATTGCAGCTCTATTTACAGTAGCCAAGACATGGAATCAACCTAAATGTCCACTGATGGAGGAGTGGATAAAGAAGTGGTATGTATATACAGTGGAATATTACTCAGCCATAAAAAGGAATGGAATAATGCCATTTGCAGCAACATGGATGGACCTGGATCATACTAAGTGAAGTAAGTCAGAAACACTAAGACAAATATCATATGATATCACTCACATGTGAATCTAATTTTAAAAAGTGATACAAATGAATTTATTTACAAAACAGAAACAGACTTACAGATATTGAAAACAAACTTATGACTACCAATGGGAAAACGTGGGTGGGGAGAGAGATAAATCAGGAGCTTGGGATAAAGATACATACATGACTATATATAAGATAGATAATCAACAAGGGCCTACCATATAGCACAGGGAACCCTACTCAATATTCTGTGATAACCTATATAAGAAAATAATCTGAAAAAGAATGAATATATATATATATGTATAACTGAATCACTTTGTTGTATACCTGAAATTCACACAACATTGTAAATCAACTCTTCTCCATAAAATTATAAAAACAAAAACAAAAAAACAAAAGTCAAGAGATAAATTTATTACATGTAGAAAATTATCCTTAAAAATAAAAGAGCTGAACTTTCAACTGAGAGTGACCTTCGTGACTTTCTCGTATTATAACATCCTTTTCACTGGGTAAGAAAATGATGTGATAGAAGATAGCGGTGTTCGGTCTGCAAAAACTGACTTCATTCTGGCGGCTCTGCTGAGAGCACTTGGGAGAAGGGCCCGGGGGGAGGGGCAGGGCTACTGATCCAAGGGGAGGTGATGGTGGCTCGAGCCAGGCCGTGGGTTTGATGAGAAACAGTGGGGTTTTGCATATATTTTATATAGGGGGCACTGTTGGTCTTCAGTTATACAATTTAGTCTCTCAGTTAGACTAAAGGAGGAATCAGAAGACACTTGGCCATCACAAGGGTCCCTGCACTGGGACTGGCTTCCATGGGTGGGTTCTGGCTGCAGGAGGATGACAGCGGGAAGCGTGGAGTCGCTGTGTGGAAGCGTGAGGCTAGGACGGAGGGGGGTGTTGCTGCTGGGTGGCCACATGGGTGGGCTGTGCTGGATAGTCCCTGAAAATAATCCACAGAGAGCACTGTCACATGTCAGGGGAGGAAGGCCTAACCCTTTGCTTGCCGTTATAACTACTCGACATCATAAAAGTAACTGACGACTCTCTCACCATCTTGTTCTTAAGCATTCAAGATGCCATGGATAAGGTAAGATGTAACACTACAAACTGCACGCGTGATCCCCCTAAACAACGTGATCCAGAAAGTGCTAAAGCCAACCGGGGCCCATGTAGATGATACCACTGCATTTTTTAGGCATTTTCTCTGAACATAAGCACAAAAAAGCTCTCTCTAAGATAAATGAAAAGTAGACAACACATGAGACCCATAGCTTTGAAAAGTTATGCTAGAATATTCTAGACACTGCGGGGCTACAAATAGAACCTGTCTGAGAGTACGAGGAAAATGTGTTTAAAAATACGAAGCCCGTGAAGGAATCCAGCTGGCATCTTCAGGTGACAGAGCCGGGGCCGAGCACTGATGGGGATCCTGGCCTGACGATCACAAACCTCCAGGTACTCACCGACCTGCGCTGACCTTAAAAGGCATCACCAGCTGACAAGGACCCACCAGACCCACGTCGGGAGACCGACAGCAACGCAGAGCCATGTCCACAGGGACTGAGGCTCGTTTCCTCTGTTCACTGGCTTGTTCTGTAAACCCCTACGGAGCACCTGCCCTGGGCCATGCATGGTCCTGGGGACAAGGTGGGCACACCTGCCCGGGCCCCGCCTCAGGAGCCTCTGCTCCCACGAGGAAGACAGATGCTCAATAAAACCGAAGCTCAGATGCTAAACAGCGTTGAACAGAAGGTGAAGCCAGGAGAGCGGGCCTGGGTGGCAGTGGGGGGAAAGATGGGGTCTTATATCAAGAGGAGGGGTCAGGGGTCAAGGAGAGCCCACTCTGAAAGTGATCAAAGGCTGGGGCCTGAACATGAGCAGGAGTTAGGAGAACTGGGAGTCCAGCTGGAGAGAAGTCTTAGAAAAGGAAGATGGAATGTTTTCTAGACAGAGGGGAGCAGAGGCACAAGTGTCCTGTAATGGGGGGACCGGCAGGGCCTGGGAACACAGAGAGGTCATGTGACTGGGCACACAGAGCTGCCATTCATTCATTCATCCCATCAGTCTACAGACCCGGGGGGCCTAGCAGCCCAGCTAAAGAACAGGTACTTTCTCCACGAAGGGCAGGAAATGAGGTAAGGGGGCATCACTCCTGGGGCTACACGATCAGAACCACCACACCAGCAAGAAAGCAAAATCAGGCTTCCCACAGAAGTCCGCCTTGGATCGTTTCCTGAATGAGGCAGTTCTGTTTTGGTTTTAACTGGTGAAGTATGCTGTATTTTCATCCCTTTCAAGTAATGCTCCTAACTTCTTGCTTTTTAAAATTATTATTTAACAGTCACTTTTAAAATTGATTTTATTAAGGTTTTTAAATTGTGATAAAATATAGTACATAACATAAAATCTACCATCTTAACAATTCTTTTTTAAAAATTTATTTTATTGAAGTAGAGTTGATTTACAATGACGTGTTAATTTCTGCTGTACAGCAAAGTGACTCAGTTATACGTATATGTATTCTTTTTCATATTCTTTTCCATTATGGTTTATCACAGGATATTGAATACAGTTCCCTGTGCTATACAGTAGGACCTTGTTTATCTATCCTGTATATAAATAGTTTGCATCTGCTTAACAACTCTTAAGTATTCAGTTCTGTGGCATTAAGTACATTCATATCGTTTGTAGCCATCACCACTATCCAGTCACAGAACTCTCTTCGTCCTGCAAAACTGAAACTCTGAACCCATCAGACACTAGCACCCCAATCCCCCTCCCTCCAGCCCCTGCCACCCACCGTCCTACTCTCTGTCTCTATGGATTTGACTAGTCTAGGGCCCTCCACCATATAAATGGAGTCATACAGTATTTGTCTTTTGTCTCTGGCTTATTTCACTTCACATAATGTCCTCAAAGGTCATCTACGTTGTAGCAGACTTCTGTGTTTCCTTCCTTTTTTAAGGCTGAATACTATTCCATTGTATATATAGACCACAGTTTGTTAGCCATTCATCCATCGATGGACACTTGGGTTGCTTCCACTTTTTGGCTATTGTGAATCATCCTACTTTGAACATGGATGGGCAAATATCTCTTCGAGTCCCTGTTTTCACTTCTTTTGGGTGTATACACACCCAGAGTAACTTTTTACTTTTAAAGATACCCTCTATACTGAGTCAGTCATATGTGGTTTACAATAGGAATCTGGCACAAGCTGAACAAATCACGACTGTGTCAACTAAAGCAGCATGTACACCAGGGGGCTCCCACAGTGCCTGTGAACCAGACGTCGACCCCCGCTCCCGGGACACACCTCCGGGGCTCACACCTCCTGGGACACACCACCGGGGGCTCACACCGCAGCTGACACAGGTCATGACCTCAGTTCTAACATGCGACATAATTTGGTCTTAGGAACTTGGTGAGATAGTTTCCATTTTTCCCTTCAAAGTTACCTAGTGGGGAAAAAAATGCTGTCTTTGACTTTTTTTTGGAGAATTTAAAATTTAGCTACCAATTTAAAATTTAGAAGCCAATGACACATCTCAGGCTTAGAAAAGACACCAAAAATTTCCCCCAAAGAACTTTGCTCAAATCTGTGATCTCTCTTTAAATTTCATAATGAAGGTGACCAACAAGGTTGGCTTGATTCTACTACCAAAATAGTCTCAAATTTTCTATCCTCTTTCTTTGTTCTTTGTTTTTTTAAAAATTATTATTCAGATTTTCTGTAAATAAGTGTTGATTTTTTTTAAACATTTTTTATTTTTTAAAATTATTTATTTTATTTATTTTATTTTTTTGGCTGCATTGGGTCTTCATTGCTGCGTGCGGGCTTTCTCTAGTTGTGGAAATGGGGACTATTCTTCGTTGCAGTGCGTGGGCCTCTCATTGCGGTGCCTTGTCTTTGTTGCGGAGCACGGGCTCTAGGCGTGCGGTTTTCAGTAGTTGTGGCATGAGGGCTCAGTAGTTTTGGCTCACGGGCTCTAGAGCGCAGGCTCCGTAGTTGTGGCGCACGGGCTTAGTGGCTCCGCAGCATGTGGGACCTTCCCAGACCAGGGCTCAAACCCGTATCCCCTGCATTGGCAGGTGGATTCTTAACCACTGCGCCACCAGGGAAGTCCCAATAAGTGTTAACTTTAACTAGAGGTGTTTACAAAACACATTCTCTTAAAAATAACTTTTAAATATTTTTATTTTATTATATATTTATTTTGTATAAATTTATTTTATTAAAATATTTCTACTCTGCATAATTTTATTCTACACACTTAAATGTGAAAAATTGATCCAGGGCCCTTTAAGGAACTCATTAATTTTATAAAATACAGTGGTACTGCAGAAGGAAGAATCAGAACATTCTCCAAGCCAGATAAATAGATACTAGAGTAAGGATATTTGCACATTCAGTATTAATTGGCACACAGAACAAGATAATTCATGGCTAGTTCAAATTCACATTCATAGAGACAGAAAGTAGAATGGTGGTTGCCAGGGGCTGGGGGGAGGGTGGGGTAAGGAGTTGTTGTTTAGCAGATATGGAATTTCAGTTTTGCAAGATGAAAAGGGTTCTGGAGGTTGGCTGTACAACAATGTGAATGTGATTAACACTACTGGACTGTACACTTAAAGGTTAAGATGGTAAATTTTATGCTATGTGTATTTTACCACAATTTTAAAATTTAAAAAATTTTTTCAAATTAAAAAAAATCATAGTTTTTGCATAACTAATGCTAGGCAGGACTGGCCACTGGTCAGCAGAAGACTGCTCACAATTACTCATAATTCCACAGGCAAGAAGCAGAGATCCTGGTTAGAGTAGGGTGTTATGTCTACTTCGGAGAAGAAGGGGTGTAGCTCTGAATTCAGTCCTAGATTTCCTTAAGTGTAACACTGACATTTCCTCACACTTAACAGTCCTGATGCTAAGGTGCCTCAGGCAATCAACGTCAAATAAATCTGCTACCTGCTAAGCAGATGTGTAGACTGAGAAAGAGCTGTGGCTGGCTGTGCATGCATAAACGTAACCAGGCATGAAAGGTACTGGTTCCTAGTGACACGTGTCTGCACTGGTGGTACCAGGTGGTTGAATGTGAGCTTAAATTTGAATACGTAACTGGCCCTTCGAATTTCTTCAAAACTGGTCCCTATGATATATAACTAAAGCTAAATATTATTCTGTGGACAGAAGGTTTCACACATCTAAGCTGTACAACTAAAGTAAGCAACAGCTGCCCAATCTTGTGGGTAGATCATAAAATGTTCAAAGTTGGGACAGGTTGATGAAACTGACTGATGCACTGGGACACTTCTCTGTCCAAAGTTCCAGCTGACTTTCCGGAGCAGCTATTTAATTTCCACAGATACATAATGCAATTATGGAAAAAGGGGAATTCAGAGAGTAACCAAAGAGGGAATGCAGGCATCTTGTAATTTTCAGTATGCCTTGAA
Organism: Balaenoptera acutorostrata; assembly: GCF_949987535.1. Classification (NCBI taxonomy): domain Eukaryota; kingdom Metazoa; phylum Chordata; class Mammalia; order Artiodactyla; family Balaenopteridae; genus Balaenoptera; species Balaenoptera acutorostrata. Next base: position 31,566,852 of record NC_080066.1, on the reverse strand, counting down.
ATTATGCTGTCAATCCTAAAACTGTGCAAGAGGTCAAGAACAAGAGCATGGAATATAAAAAGTATCCTGATAAAGGCTGCCAACACAACCATCATGGGCCAAAAGAGATAACAGAAAAAATTATACTATGAATGATAGGAGAGTTTAAGACTCAAACTTTGTGATAGTGAAGAAGAAAACAGAATGAAGTGAGGGGATAAATGCAGCTACCATTGGTTAGCTATTTTATGGAAGCGACATTTATTATAGTGTTTCTTTTCTCCAAAAAGATGCTGCTTAATGGAGGGTGGTCTTTATAAGAGAAGGTATGTCATTGGCTTTACATTATGGTCATTTACTATGTGGTAAGCCCAGTCACTTTTGCTATAATGAAGAACAGTTTGTTGCTGAAGGCCACCCTGTCTCTCACTTTTTATTATTAATGTGATGCAAACTCTTCTGATGAAGGTAGAATACAGACTTTTCTTAAAATCAGTCAAATATGGACACTGTAAAGTCAACCTCTAGTACTACTAATAAACAACTGTTTAACTGAAAACTGTTACTCCTAAGCAGATCCTAAGCATTGTTTAACATGTTTAAGATTGGTGTCATTGACCACGCTTACCTGAGAAGAAAACACGTGATCAATTTAAGAAAACACTGAAAGTACACGTAATAATTCTACATCACTACTAGACATTTAAATTTCACAAAGAAAAAAGACAAAAGAACTGGGAGTAGGAACCAAATTGGGAGTAAAGATAACAGAGGCAAAGGAAGGAGAAGGACCAGACACAAGTGGCAGACTGGTGAAGAGGAGGTAGATCTCACCAAATACATAGCCAAGGGTGCTGTCACTTCATGAAAACAGCAGAAGAAGGTGTGATGGAGCTATGAAACTATGATTATCCTATCTAGAAACACAGATAATAATAAAACTAGAAGATAGAAAAGAGGAAATTTTTAATAATAAAAAGCAATGGAGCAAGAGATAAACAGCATTCAAGAGAGTCATTCAGAAGACAGGTAAAGAGGGTCCAACACATATATAACTGGAGTTCTCAGCAAAAAGAAACACTAAAAATTATAATTCCTGGGTTCACTAAAAACTATAATTCCTGAAGTTAAAAAAAAAAAAAGACTTAAAACTAGGTATCAACTCAATTTTTAAAATGGGTAATGTACTTGAATAGACATTTCTCCAAAGAAGATATACAAATGGCCAACAACATGAAAAGAGAGTCAACATCATTAACCATTAGGGAAATGGAAATTGAAGCCACAATGAGGTATCACCTCAAACCCATTAGAATGACTACAATAAATAAATAAATAAGTAAATAACAAGTGTTGGCAAGGATGGGGAGACCTGGAATCCTGTGCGCTGCACATGGGAAAGTGACATGGTGCAGCCACTGTGGAAGTTGCATGGCTGTTCCTCAAAAAATTGAAAACAGAATTACCATGTTACCCAGCAATTCCACTTGTGGGTATACACCCACAAGAACTGAAAGGAGGGACTCAAAGAGATACCTGTACATCCATGTTCACAGCAGTATTATTCTCAACAGCCAAAAGGTGGAAACAACCCAAGTGTCCATTGATGGATGAACAGAGAAACAAAATGTGATCTATGCATACAATGGAATATTATTCAGCCTTGAAGAGGAAGGAAATTCTGACACCTGCTACAATGTGGAAGAACCTTGAGGACATGATGCTAAGTGAAATAAGCCAGTAACAAAAATACAAATACTGTATGATTCCATTTATATGAGGTCCCTAGGAGAGTTAAATTCATAGAGACACAAAGTAGAATGGTGGTTGCCAGAGGCTGGGGGGAGGAAGGAACAGGAAGTTGTATAGAACTGCAGGTTTGTAAAATGAAAAAGTCCTGGAGATTGGTTGCACAGCCATGTGAATATACTTAACGAGGCTGAAATGTACACTTAGGAATGGTTAGGATGATACATTTTATATTATGTATATTTAACCACAATTTTTTAAAACTAAATTAAATTAAACTACATATCAAAAGGGCACATCATGTAGCTAAACACAGACACACAGACACACACACACAAACATACATGCAGCAGACCAGCCACACTAAGACATATTCCAGCAAAATCATTAAGGAAGAAAGGATAATGGTACCACAGAAGCACAAAAAGTTACCTCCAACACTTTTATACTTTAGTTCTTTGGGGAAAAACACTGTACCTTGATTCAAGTAAGAAAAGAGTTATATTTTTCATTGTAGGAGGTACATAAACGGGGATTTATTATATTACCCTCTATGCTCATCTGCATGCTTGAAATATTTGATCACACATTCACACGTATTGGCTCCCATAACTGAAAAGGTCAGAGATTAATGCTGTCTTCAGGACAAGCTTGAACCAGGAGCTCAACATCACCAGAGTCCCAATTCTTCTCTACCTTCTGCTTTGCAGCCTCATCCTGGGCCCCACAAAGAAATCCTCAAGCTTTTCTTTTATGGTGACTAAATATCTGTGGTGGTTCCTAGTCTCAAATCACCGTTCCATAGCAAGCCAGAGCATTTCTTCTAGAAATTCCATTTAGGTCCTGGAATTCACTCTGTCACATTGACTGAAGTTGGGTTCCTGAAGCAATTGCTATGACAAGACAGTGGGTACAATGATGAGTTTAAACTTACCAGGACCCACTCATGGAGTCAGAAGTGGGGTCAACCCTAAGAATGGAAAAGGGAAACGGAGATGAACAAAGGAGAAACGGATTCCGTGAGGCACCTGCAGCATCTCTGACAGGGACCGTTGTCCTTGTGGTTGCTTCTCAACCTCACAGACACTATCCCTCTGCTGACCCCTCTGGGACCCCCAAGACATGATCAGACACACCTGTGTTTGCTGTGAGGCCATACGAGGCCCCTGTTTTGCTACACATACATAGTAGCATTCATATAAAAAGCACAAGGTCCTTTAGAGATAGGACAACTTTTATAATACTCACCGGAGGAAGACAAAACAAATTAGAAATAATTATCCCTCACTTCCTCCTAATCCTGACCAAGAAAAAAAATGAAGGGAAAGCCAGCACATAATTAAAATAGAGTTGATAGTCAATGAACAAGTCCTACTCAAAGATGAGAGAGGCTGAAAACTTCCCCTGGGTACTCACTCAATGAATACTCATTCATCTACTGCAAAAGCAACTCTTATCAATAATTTAACTCACTTAAGAAAAGACCTTTCCCATTATTTTATCTGGATGCTATCTTATTGTGATGTTTGGAGGTCTGACAGTTACCAAAGCAGATAAAAATACTAACGCTCTAAATGCTAAGATGATCATTAATAATGCATTTGGACTGAAGCTTTCTTGATGACTTTTGCTTCCTTGTTCTTGCCATAAATAAGCTTTTTTTAAAAAAGCTAAAATCTAAAGCATTTGCAGGACTCTAAAACCACCAGAATGTAAGTGAACTAAGTCAGAGAAAGACAAATATATGATATCACTTGTAGGTGGAATCTAAAAAATGATGCAAATGAACTTACTTACAAAACAGAAATAGATGCACAGACATAGAAAACAAACTTACGGTTACCAAAGGGGAAAGAGGGGGAGGAAAATATTAGGAGTTTGGGATTAGCAGATATACACTACTATATATAAGTAGATAACCAACAAGAACCTACTGTATAGCACAGGGAACTATAGTCAATATCTTATAATAACCTATAATGGAAAAGAATTTGCAAAAGAACGGATTTATGCACATGTAAGCTGAATTACTTCTGTACACCTGAAACTAACACAACATTGTAAATCAACTATACTTCAATAAAAATAATAACAATAATAATAAAAACCCACTAGAATGTAAGCACACTCTATTTTTTTATTGGTAATATTATTTTTATTTATTTATTTATTTTAGGCTGTGCTGTGCAGCATGTAGGATCTAGCTCCCCGACCAGGGATCGAACCTGGCCCCCCTGCACTGGGAGCACAGAGTCTTAACCACTGGACCTCCAGAGAAGCACACTCTAATTTGAAACAAAATTCATCACCAAAAGTTAACCCACCTAATCATGATGTTCTTCATGCTCATTTATCTTTCTCCAAGGCCCGACTGACAACAGACTCATTCATTCATTCAGGCGGCAAACATTTACTAAGTGTCTTACACATTCTGGAAGGGATCTGAAACACCACACTTCCTGAGTCCTTTTTCACAGATGAGGAAAATCAGGTCAAAGAGTGTAAGTGATCTGCCCACAGGCATGGAGCTAATAAACATGAGAAGTCACAGGAGCAATCATGTGTCCTCAACTCCGCCTGATGCCCTGGCCGTCCTGGCACGCCTCCTCCCTTGTGCCTCCAACTCGGTCCTCCCCCCGACAGAGAACACTGCTATAGGAGGCGTTTTTCTCCAGTTTGGGGACTCCCAGCATTGCTTGATCACCCCTCCTACATCTGGACAATGTCCCCAAGGTAGAAGCAAGACCTCATCCAGCCCCCTTGCAGTTGGGCCTCAGGCTCGTGACTCAGCTTTGCCATCAGTGGGCCCAGCGGGGAGGCAGCAGTGGCTGGTGGAGCTGCTGGCACTCGATCGCCAGCAAGCACGGTGTCTGTGCTGAGCGGTGGTCGCAGAGCTGTCTTCACTTGTCACAGCCCAGTGCAGTGCTCCTGGCACTGGTCCTGGCTACGTGGAGTTTTGCGAAATTGGCTACAAAAACGGACTCTGTTTTTTGCAACTAAGAACCCTGACTGCTATTCCACCTATGTACTCAATTATCCAAATGCTCAGCAGATATGCCTCAGAGCTATATTCAAAGTAAAGGGAGCCTCTGCTCGGAACTTCACTGTGCATCCCCAGTTCTCATCTATCTACCCAAGTCACAAACTTTAAAAAATATAAATGCTTCTTTTCTATCAAAAAGACAATGATGGAAAGAGAGAATGGGCTTGTGCCAAAATGTTCCTGTAGGCATATTTGGGGAACCTGTACTTCTTTGCTTTACCAAACAACCTTTATTCATCCTTTTATAAACAAAATGTCCCATTCATAATTGCAAAAACATTTTCATTCGGTGCAAAAAGAGTTTTTTTGTTCACATTTTCAATAAACTTATATAGATCAAAAACAGACAGAGGGGGACTTCCCTGGCAGTCCCGTGGTTAAGACTTCACCTTCCAACGCAGGGAGTGTGGGTCCAATACCTGGTCAGGGAACTAAGATCCCACATGTCTCATGGCCATAAAAACAAAAAATAAAACAGAAGCAATACTGTAACAAATTCAATACAGACTTTAAAAATGGTCCACATCAAAAAAATCTTAAAAAACAAAACAAAACAGTACATGTACTTTTAGCAACACGTACTGAATTGTCAAATGCCTCCTTACTTTAAAGAAAAAACATTCAGAAGATGGCACAGTGAAAACCAATACCAAATATCTTTCCCCCCAGATTTAATAACACAGCAAAGCTGGGCCCAAGCCTCCATCTGAGCTGCACAGCAAGTCCCCACAGCTCCGGCGCTGCCGTCCTTGGAAGCAGGAAGCAAGCGAGAAGCAAGTTAATAAAATCCTGAACAACCTCACTAACAGCCACCAACTTCAGAGAGTAGCAGAAGGGAAATGGCTGATGCATCCTCCAGAGAATAAGGAGAATTTCGCCCAACACTTCTGTGTCATCTCAGAAATAGAAAAAAAATACTGTGACTCCCACAGAGAGGAAAGCAAGACACTCTTTCCAAGGGTTACAGAAGGGAAATGTTTAAAAATGACATTGCAAAAGGAATCGTCTTCTCAACTGGACAGGATGGAGGGGGGAAGGCAAAGATGTCTAAGGGCCTTCATTTCCTCGTCTAAGATAGGGCCTAAAACTGGTAAACCCAGAAAGAGTCTTCAACTTGGTATTTAAAGTTAAAATGTAACAACAATAACAAAAAAAAAAAAAGTAAAAATAAGAATATAAGAAACAAAACTCAGGAAATAGAAAATGTGATAATTTTTTCATTTTCATAGCAAGCAAACAACAGATATAATTTAAGAATTGCTAAACCATGAAGGAGAAGGTTATATCTAATAAATACACAGATTAAGACCAGTAATCACTGGAAAAACTAAAAGGAGACTCTAAACCACCCAATGCACCCGGGGAAACACCACAAATATACACTCAGATAACAAAAAAGGAGGAAAAATGCAATTTAAAAATAAACAATATGGCAGCCAGGGTGATAGAATTTGGACCCAATGTATCTGTTTTATCCACAAATGCAAGTGAGACAGAATTAGGGTAACTGGCAAATGATAGGTTACACCTGGTAAGCACAAGAGAATCAAATTTTAAGAACTATTAGAAATAGAGTATTAAGCAAATTGACAACTTACAAAATTTTTAACTATCTTTTTTCCTATAATCAAACAAAAACAATCAAACAAAATCAGAAAACACTCAGGATAACACCTGAAAAGAAGGGCACCGCTGGGAATTCACTTAAGCAGACAAAGCAGAACCTTCAAGAAGAAAACTCAAGAAAACTCACAAACTCTTTCTTGGGGCACAAAGGAGAAAGTAAATGAAAACTAACAGCATGTTCTTATAGAGGAGGGTTCAATATTGTCAAGTTATTGATTAATTCTCCCTAAATCATATCATAAATTCACTACAAACCTACTAGAATACCAAGAGGATTTTGGAACTTGTTTTAGAACTTGACAAAATGATACTAATAGTAAATCTGAAAACTTAAACACATGAGAATGACCAGGTGTGACAGCCTTATATTTTCTAACACAGCCACTACCTCATCCACCTCACATGCTTTGTTGCAGTGTGACCTTGCCGTTCCCCGCACCCAGAGCTGCTGGGGCTCCGCCCCCTCCCCTGAAGGTGGACAGGCTTGTGACTGCAGAGGGGGTGACACCATGTGACTTCTGAGACAAGGCTGGAAAAGGCCATCAGCTTCCACTCGTGCTCCTGGGACGCCTGCTCTGAGGGGAGCAGCCATCGTGGAGGAGGCCAACCACCCTGAGACCACAGGCCGGAGAGGCCACGGGGAGGTACGTGGCCAAGCTCCCTGCCACCGGCCAGTGACAACTGCCAGCCCGAGTGAGGCAGCTGGGACATCCGGCCCAGCCGAGCCTTCGGATGACTGCAGCCCCAGCCGGCATCTGATGCAGTTAAGGTGAGAAGACCCAACCCACAGAGTCCCTCCAACTTCCTCAGTGACAAAACCATGAGCAAAATAAAATACCTCTTTCCAGCTGCTACCTCTGGGGATAATGTGCTATGCAGCAACAGTAAATGGGGTTGCAAATAAATTCTTTTAAAAAAGAAAAAGAGAAAGAAAAAGAAAGAACCAAGGGGGAAGGAGCACCATCACATTTTAACACATAATGAATCAAAGTCCATCCATTAATTCATTGAACAAATGCACATCGACTGTGTACAGGTTCTCACAGGCCAGGCTTTACAGGCAGAGTAGTGTACAGAACCTTCGCCTTTATGGGGTTTCAATTTTAGTGAGACAGACAAACAAACAGAAATGAACAAAAATTAATTTCAGGTAATATTAAGTGCTCTGAAGGAAAATAAAAATCAGGATAAGAGAGTGGAAAGAGGAAGGTCAGGGCAGGCCTCTGGGAGGAGGTGATGACAGAGCAGACCCCAGCGAAGGGTTTGGGGCTTTCCCACTTGCTTGCAAGGTTATGAACCATGCACCCTGTTCTTGGGGCAATTTGCAAAATCTGCCTCAATCTAAAATGCATGGACCCCTCCACCTAGAAATCTGTTGGCTAGGAAATTCCCTATGAAGGTGCTTACCCAAGTCAGCATATACTTTCAAAGTAAGTTTTAACAGGAATGGAAATCACCAAAGTGTCAGATCAATAGGCGTTTATTAAATAAATGATGTTCTAGTCATTCAGTAGAGCACCACAAAGATTTAACAAGAAGTACGCTGTAAAACAAAGAGCCACATCGTTCAGTGACAGTAGAAGGCTGAGAACAGGGCACAGGGTATCTCTCCTTCTGATTCACCCAGGGTCTGAAAGACGTCCTCTTCCTTGGAACACCTCCGGGGAAGGGAAGGAGACTTCAACCTCTCATTCTGTACCTTTCTGAGTCCCTTGAATTTTCTAACAAGATGCTGTACACTTCCCTTTTGTCCTGTAAACACCCACAGCAGTTATCTGGGCCGTGGATACAACGTGTGACAGCTTCTCCCCAGAGAAAGAACTGACGTTGCCTTAGAGGCGTGAGTTTCCTCTTCTGGGAGTCTTTGTATTCTCAAAAACTAACGGAATGATAGTTTTTAAGTAGAAAAGATTTAAGGAGAAAAGCACTCTAACAACAAAAGATGAAATGGTGCTAAAATACTCCCATTCTCTTTATCATATGAAAACCTGCAAAATCCTACCGCAGAGCCCAGGCGGTGAACACTGCTCTATGTAAAGGCAGCCCTTCCCCACTGTTCAGAGGACCCCTACCCCGGTGATCTGGCCCCTGACGTTCAGATCCCCCACCCAGCCACGTTGGCACGTGCCAACCAGTTCAGACCTGGGAGAGAAGAGCTGTGGGCCAGGCCCTCCCGATGACCCTCCGAGGGCAGCCGCTTCCTCCCCCCCGCCGTCCCCTCTTTCCAGAGCTCGGCAGGACCTGGGTCTCCCTGAGCAAGTCAGACACACCCCTAGTGATACACGGAACAATTCCTTATCCACCACCGCTCTGCCCACACCCTCTGCTGCAGTCCCCAAATCTTCTGCACGTGTGCGATAGCCTCTCCCCAAAGAAAGAATCAAAATTCCCCAAGAACAGAGAAAATAAGTATTTCCCAACTCATTGGTTTATTCAGTATTTTCATCACCAGAAAACGTCAGGAACCAGTTTTTCCAAGAGTGGTGAAAACAAAACTTTACACTGAGCCTTGCCTGCAAGATCACTCGGGGTAACCCCCCAACCCCCCGGCTGACTCATTCGTGCACGTGTCTGGCGCCCTGACCTCCTCATATTTTCCTGTCTCCATCATGATCTCCTCCTCCATTCAAGGGTCTCTCCCCTGAAGGGTTCTCTCCCCTGGCTTCAGCCCTACGTGGTCTCTACAAACATAGACACCTGTAGCCCCGAGAATGTTCGGAAGTTCACCACTCCAAGCGTGACTCGGGGGGCCGGGCTGTCGTAGGGCGAGGACTGGGGCAGCCATCTTGGGCCCAGAGCCTCTGTCCCATGACCAAAGGGATGGACACTCTGCCCCTGGACACCTGGGTGTCCTGCATGATACACAGTGTGACCTTTCAAATGTGTCCACATGCAAATAACCCATCAAGAGCTAGCTTGACTCACTTACAAAGAACACAAAAGTACAAGACGAGTCTTTCTACTGCTTGCGTGATGTGAGTTCTGGGAGGCTCCTCATGTCCAAACCTGGCAGCCCCTCCCCTACCCCCCATGCTCCACCCTTGCGTTGAGGGAGGGTCCACAGCCAGGCTCCCTGCTTCCTGTATGGTGCTCCCACTGGGCTCCCGTGGGCTCTTTCAGGCCAACAGACTCAGATCAACGCCACCCTCGGTGACCCTGACTTTGACTCGCAGGGAGCTGGGGTGGGGTTTTGGTTTCTTGCTCTGAAAGCTCAGAGCCAGATGCAAATGGATCCACCCCATTCCTGGCCACTGGCTTCGCAGTCAGGGTGGCAAAGGGTAGAGCAAGAGTGAGACCCGCTCCCATCCCCGGCCCCTCTCCCGCCTCCAAGCCCTCCCTGCATCGATGCAATGAAGGGACCCGTTCCAGACTCCAGCCGGGATAAAGCAGCTGCCCTGGGGTGACCCAGGTCTCCATGTGACACAGGGGAGGAGGGGCTGGCAGGACTCCTGGACGCCCACACCCACTCGACAGTCCACTCGACAGGTGGTGTGCAGTGCTCACTCGGGACCGAGGGGGAATACATCACTCCCTGTTGAAGGGTCTGCAACATGAGTCCACCTCAGTGACCCTGCTCCACTGCCAGGACCCTGGGGCAGGAGCCGGGCCCTCTGCAAGCTCCCCCTGGGTGGCCGGGTTCCCACGCTGCCCCCTTGCCAGAGCACCAGGGTCACAGCCCTGCCCCGATGCCCAGAAACCTGTGCCCACTGCTCTCATTTATCTTAGAAGGTTACACTGTTTACATTCTCCGGTAATCTTAATGAGTAAAATGACCATTTTCTATATTTTTACCAACCTATAGCAGAGTCTGGCTTGGAAACAGCACTCAGATCCAATCCCCACTGCCCGCAAATGAGAAAAACGATGCTCAGAGAAGGTGAAGAATTAGCCAAGTCTTTCTTCAGTCAGTCCACAGACTTTTTTTAAATTATTTAAAAAAATTTTTTAATTGAAGTATAATTGATTTATAATGTGTTAGTTTCTGGTGTACAGCACAGTGATTCTGTTTACATATATATAATATATATATAAATAATCTTTTTCAGATTCTTTTCCATTATAGGTTATTATAAGATACTGAGTATAGCTCCCTGTGCTATACAGAAGCTCCTTGTTGTTCACCTATTTTATACACAGTAGTGTGTATCCACTAAACCCAAACGCCTAATTTATCTAGTTCTTAAAGGCTGGGTTGGTCCAAACTGCTGGGTCCACCACCCCGGAACTCATGTGACATTTCACATCTGCATTTTTCAAGATGACTCTGGCCAATGTGTGAAGGGCAGATGGGGGAACAAGAGTGGAAGTGAGAAGCCAGGTAGGGGCCATGGGAATGATCTGGAAAAGAGACACACATAGGGGACAGACATAGATACTTGAGAGGAAGAGTCAACAGGACTCGGGGACCGACAAGACGCGGGTTAGCTGCTTTGAGAAACCGGGGGAGTGGTGAGTGGTGAAAGCACCCCCGAGACCCAGGAAAAGACACCTGCATGGAGGGAGGAGGAGGAACTCGGGTGGGGACTCCTGAATTTGGTGCTGAGACTCGTCCAAGTGGAGATGGGAAGGGGGCAGTGGGTATCTCAGAGGAGGAAGAGAACGGTCTCAAGTGTGAAGAGCTCTGTGAGTGAATCAGGCGCCCACTGGTGCAGGGAGAGAGGACCCCCTCTGGGAGGTGTAGCCCACCCGGCCGCATCCCCATCCTGCAGGGTCAGCCCCGCCCTCGGCGAGTCTGTGGCAGGGGCGGACCTCAGGAGACAAGGCAATGTCACCAACCCCGGCGAGCGTAGCACTGGCCCTGCTGCTTCTGCCCCCATCTCACCTCATCTTGAGGGGTGGTCCTGAGGATCCTGAGCCTGGGCCACGGTCTGCACAGCCCCCACTGCAGACGGTCTGACCTATCACCTCATCTAGGGGCGTCTCTCTGCCTCCACTGAGGGGCCCTGACTCCGAGCTTCCTTTGACACGCCTCACATGTACACAGAAACCTCCAGACGTCTTTATCCCACACACGGGCCATGGGAAATCTCGGGCCCAATCATTTAGATGAGAGGTCAGCAAACCACGGCCCGTGGGTCAAACCTGGCCTGCTGTGATTTTGTGAACAAAGTTTTGTTGGGACACAACTACACCCATTCACTTACGAAGTGGGTAGGGCTGCTTTCACACTGCAGTGGTAGAGTGGAGTCCTTGCGATGGAGATCACCCGGCCCACAAGGCCTGAAATACCTACTGCCCTGGACAGAAAGGTTTCCTACCCTGGTCTAGACACTTCCTTCCCCAGCGATGCCTTGTGGCTCCTGCATCAGACTGGAAAGCATGAAGGGTGAAAGGGCTCCAGCAGCCCTCCGAGGGGGGGGGCCCGTCTCATCCACACACCTGGCGTCCGCCATGTGCAGTGAGGTGGGGTGCCAATGTGCTGTGTCCCTTCTCGGGGACCCTTTCTCTTTAATTTCAAAAAAGAGTCTTTTAATTGTTCAAAATTGCACAAAACAACATCACACTATGGTAATATTGAGTCACTGGGGTTACTCTACAATAGATGAACGGCATACCATTTCCAGAAACGAGAAATCAAAGGGCGCTCGGGTAAAGGGACGGGGGGAAACAATGGGACCAGGTGATGGGCTCCAAAGTGACTAAACGTGATGTTTCCACAGCAAAATACACTATGAAACAACAAACCAGAGGCCAGAGGGAGCCGGTCGGGGGCAGGGGTTGCAGAGGCTGGGGTCCCCGCAGCCACAGCTGCGTCTCCAGGGCAGAGAAAGGGGCTTTGAAAAGACTGGCCGCTCAGGGACCCAAGAAGCCTCTTCGCTCCAGCTTCTCAGGGTTCTTCTCTTACCCCCAGAGGGCTTTCTGACTCCCCTTCCTGACCGCGTCCTGCCGGATGGAAAAACCCTTCCATCGTGTCCTCCATTTACCAACACAGCTCTTAAGACTAAAACAATCTTCAGGCCTTTAAGCTTTGCTCTCAGTAGATAAAGGAAAGCTCCCAGCACTGAGAGATTCCTTTTCTCTCGTAACAAAGCCTGGTTTTCATGACTGTTGTCTCTTCCAGAGACTCAAGGAAGTGGGTGTTGGGACTCAAAGCTGAGGAATGAGCTCTCTGTTCTAAAGGGTACCTTCTCTTACCCTAAAGCCATGAATGTCCTCGAATGAATGGGTGAAAGAGCTGCAGGGTAATATGATTTACAGGAAGTTTAAAAATGGGTCCCTTTAAATTCTCAGAAATATTGTTCTTGCAATAACTAGAGTGAGGGCCAGAAAGTTGACACCAGGCAGTGGAAAGAGGGGTGCAATGCAACTTGGGGAGTTAGCCCAGGATGCAAGGGAGGCAGCTCTGCCATCCAGTCCCAGACCATGTGAGCTGCTCCCCCTAAAGTTCTCTGACAAGGCAGCTAATCTGGGTGCCAGAGAAGAAAAAGAAGACCACTGAAAGATATGAAAAAAAGTTAAGCTCAGTTCATGGTGAAGGAACCAGAGGGAAGATTCTGGATGAGTGTATATGTGAGAGAAGGCTTTGGAGATGAGCCCCCAGACCACAGGTCCCAAGGGCAAAAGCAAGACATGGGACCCGAACAGCAGGTGTCTACAGTCTGTCTGCAGAACTACAGATGGGCCTCAGACCCCCAGACCCCCTGCCCTCAACCTAGACTTACAGCATTGGTGTCTGCTCTCAGGCAGAAACCAAAAGAATGCTGTACGCACCAAAGAAACGAGCTTTCTGCCTCGTCTGCTTCCAAAGCGAGAATTCACACCCCAGAGCAGACGCTCTCTCAAGCACATGGGAGGAGAGTCCCCACCCAACATCCAAAGGTGCATCTGCCAGGTGACCTGCCTTGCCCACACCTAGACAGAGCAAGGTCAAGCCCCTGTTCAATGGGTAGGACAGGAAAGTCAAGGAAAACATGCCAAGCACTGCTATGAATCAACTAGTCCCTCAATGATAAACCCCAAAGGACACCAAGAACAACCAGACCATTAGGGAAAATCAAAACCACAAAAGAGGCAGATTCAGAAGAAAAAATAGAAAAACACTAGAGCAAACAATTCAAGAATAAGAAGAAACCTTCTTGACTTAATTAGTACCCTCAGGCAGAAATGGAAAATAATGCAAACAGAAAATAAGAGGAATACTAAGAAAAATTAGCAGAAAAGATGAAAGCATCACAATCTTAATTATGGTTACTGTATCAATACAGGGTTCATCTCCCCCGGGTGGTTACCACCCTGTGCTGGTGTCCGGAGGGGCTTGGAACCAGGGTGCAGACAGTTAGCCAAATCAGAATGAAATGCAGAAACTTGCAACTGATGTTGACCCATGCTGGGGTCCCAAACAGAGCAGGGGCAACCTACACCACCTTGTCAGATGGTTTATAGAAAATGTTTGCACCTGTTCTCTAGGTTTTTGTTTTTGAAACTGGTAGCCTCATTTTGGCTCTGTAATCAGAAGGATAGAAAAGACCCCTCCTCAGATGAGACACTTGCTCTCAAACATCTTAGCGCTTCACAATTCAAAGTCAAAGTGCGTCCTGTGTGGCAGAGGAAGGCCCCTGGCCGGGGGAGGGTGGGGGCGGGTCCAACTTCTGTGATATCTGCTTCCCTCGCCCTTCAGAAAAGCCTTGGGACTGACATGTACACACTACTACACTTAAAACGGATAACAAACAAGGACCTACTGTAGCACAGGTGACTCTGCTCAATATGATGTAACAACCTAAATGGGAAAAGAATTTGAAAAAGAATAGATATGTGTGTTCGTATAACTAAATCACTTTGCTGTACACCTGGAACTAGCACAACATTGTTAATCAACTATGCTCCAATATAAAATAAAAATTAAAAGAAAAAGAAAAGAAAAGGCTTACTCAAGTGCAGCCTGCAGACCCCCAGGGAGTCCTTTCCATTGGCCAACCCTGTCGCTGCTGCAATTATTTTTTAAAATTTCAACACCTGGTCCAGAAGCTGAAGCTGAAACTGAAGAAATCTTTCAGAGGATAAAGTAAAAAGTAGTGGCATGGCAAACAGGAGAGAAAAGTTAAGATGCCCAGAAGATCAACCCAGGAGGTCAAACAGCCAACAAACAGGAGTTCCGAGAAAATAGAAATGAGGAAATAATCGAAGAAAACAATTTCCAGTATCAAAGAAGGGACACACTGAGTGCCTAAATCCCTTCACGAAATACTGTGAAATAATCAGGACACCAAGAATCCAGAGTAGACCCTAGAAGCTTCCATAAAGGAAAAACAGGCTAGGTCACCAACGAAAGAAGACGAATCAACACAGGATCAGACCTCTCGTCAGTGACATCTGATATGAAGACAATGGCGTACCTGCCACCAAAGAAGTAACAACAGGGGACTTCCCTGGCGGTCCAGTGGTTAAAACTTCGCCTTCCAATGCAGAGCGTGCAGGTTCAATCCCTGGTCAGGGAGCTAAGAGCCCACATGCCTCCCGGCCAAAAAACCAAAACATAAAACAGAAGCAATATTGTAACAAATTCAATAAAGACTCTAAAACTGGTCCATATCAAAAAAAAAATCTTAAAAAAAAAAAAAAAGTAACAACAGAAAGGTTGAAAATATTTAACTCCAAGGAATGGGGAAGGCGGGAGCTAAGGGTTCGATTTAGCACTTCGAATTGCCCCCTTCCATGCTGTTTTAATTTTAATTTCCATGAAATTAAGTCAATAATACTTTTATCATCATCATCACAATCACCATCAAAAAATATAGAGAGATACACTGCGTGCTTTCACCAGAATATGTGATATCATGGCTCTTTCTCTTAAACTCTGATTTTATGCCTCTCACCTGAGAGGCACACCATCTGGACCACAGGTAACAGCCACAGGTGTAACTCCTGAAGTCACCGGGCAGGTGCCTTGCTCAGGGGCTTTCTGGCTTTTTGTTTCATTTTCTTTTGGTTTTTGTTATTCTTTATACAGAAAAAAAAAGCATCATATATATATACACACACATACATATATATATGTATTATATTTACACATTCTCTTTCTTCGAAGAGAAAGTCAATCTTGAGAAGCTATTTACCACTAGTTATGACAGACTCCAGCTCTGTTAATCCACTCACACCTCTTGGGTGTTATTTCCTCATCTTGAAAAGGGTCAGCTCTGAGCCTCACACGCTACCTCGGCACCAAAAGGCAATGACAAGCATGGAGAGAGGCCCCGGGGACACCAACGCTGAATTTAATGAATTGGCAGGTGAAAAGCAGATGCTTTGACTTTTTCTGAGACTGGATCAAACGTTAGTTTCTACAAAGGCAGTGTCCCTTAGTGAACAGTTGTAAAGAGCTCTGTGGGGTATAATTGAAAAAAGAAAGATGTATTCTTTTTTAAATCACAAGATTCTTATGAGTATATGCTCTTTATTATATGTATTATATACTTAATATACATATATAGTATATGCTGCTTATTAACATGTTAAACAGGGACCATTCTCAGAGTCCTTTCAAATTCTGAGGGTTCCAAAAAATGTTTTTCAAAATCACTATTTGTATCACTATCAAAGCCATTAGCTACAATTTCTCATTATAGATGAGAAACAACACTCATCATTACGTCGCATCAATGTTTTTCAAAGAAAAATTTGCTTTTTCATGAAGTCCCAAATTCTCTATACTTTTTCTGTAAAAGGATGAGCTGAAATTTTAAGGGTTTATCTTTGAACAATTAAGTTGCTTGTCTCTGTGATAGATAATTACATAATAGGCTCTGGTAGCTGCTGATGCAAAAGTAGTTTGTTTACATTTATCATGTACTTGACTGAAGGCCTCCCCCTCCCCCCAAAATGCCGGTATCCCCAATTCCTGTGGGCTCCACCTCACTGTACTGCACCCTTTAAGTGAAATAGGACACTTTCATCATCACTTGGATGTAGAGGCGGTAAGAGCAGGCCATAATGATCAACTGAAGCTATCAAGGTTAGGTGGGTAAAGTGCCTAAATGCAGAAACAGAATTCAGGCAGGCCTGAGCCTGGGCATGCCAGGGACAGTGGGCCTGGAAATCTCACCTTCCCTAGGAATTGTACCTGGTCGCTGGAAAGGAAGGCCTCAGGGCTGCACTCGGTCAGCACACAGGCAGGCGTTCCTCCAGAGCCTCCAGAAAAGTGAACAGGAGCCATTACAATTATGGCCCCTGTGGGGAAGGTAAAAGGAGTTCTCCCAGGACCAGAGGGTCCTCACCTCATCAAGCAAACTTCTCAGCAGAGGCTGTGGTCCTGCGGGCTGGAAGGCAGCCCTGTCATAGCCGCCTCTGCATCTTCCTTGTGGCCCACCATCTCTCCTTCCATCACTGTCACCCCAATGCCAGCTCTGCAAGGGCAAAGTGCTCGCATGTGGTTTGAACTCATCAACAAATATGGAAATAATACAGAGTCGTCTTAAGAACCCATCACCAGCTTTATTATACTTTCCTGACTCTGCAATAAGACCATAGGATACACTACTTTTTGAACTTTTCAAGATTCAAATTCAAACTTATCCAATAAAAGACTGAAATCTGAAGCAAAAAAAAGTTCTCCCTCACATACTCAAATTATGTAGAGTATATAACGTTCAAAGTCCGTTTTCTTTTGAACTCATCTTTCAAAATGAATCAGGGACACAGAAAAGTTCCAAAGGTTTCATCCTGTGGGGTTTGCAGGATAGGAGGTGAGGAGGTGGCCAAAGTGAGGGATGAGAAACTACAAAGAAACCATTTGGCTTGAAGGAGAAGGCTAGCAATCATATCTATCATTCAATTGGGTGTGCTAATAGAAAATTCAGATTTCAATCGATTGTCAAAGATGAAAATATAACTATTAGGAGAATGGAGACACACAGGAGAAGGGGTTTGGGGAATGGAATAAAAATCAAAATGGGCAGAAGATCTAAACAGACATTTCTTCAAAGAAGACATACAGATGGCCAAAAAGCACATGAAAAGATGCTCAACATCACTAATTATTAGAGGAATGCAAATCAAAACCACCTCACACCAGTCAGAATGGCCATCATTAAAAAGTCTACAAATAACAAATGCTGGAGAGGGTGTGGAGAAAAGGGAACCCTCCTACACTGATGATGGGAATGTAAACTGCTACAGCCACTACGGAGAACAGTATGGAGGTTTCTTAAAAAACTAAAAATAGAGCTACCATATGATCCAGCAATCCCACTCCTGCACATATACCCAGAGAGAACTATAATTCGAAAAGGTACATGCACCCCAATGGTCATTGCAGCACTATTTACAATAGCTAGGACATGGAAGCAACCTATATGTCCATCACCAGAGGAAAGGATAAAGAAGATGTGGTACATATATACAATGGAATATCACTCAGCCATAAAAAAGAATAAAATAATGCCATTTGCAGCAACATGGATGGACCTAGAGATTATCATACTAAGTGAAGTGAGTCAGACACAGAAAGGCAAATATACGATATCGCTTACATGTGGAATCTAAAAACAGGGTACAAATGAACTTATTTACAAAACAGAAGTAAAGCCACGGATGTAGAAAACAAACTTATGGTTACCAGGGGATGTGGTTACCAGGGGATAAGGGGGAGAGGGATAAATTAGGAGATTGGGATTGACATATACACACTACTATATATAAAACAGGTAATAAGAACCTGCTGTATAGCACAGGGAACTCTACTCAATACACTGTAATGGCCTATATGGGAAAAGAATCTAAAAAAAAAGAGTGCATATATGTATATGTATAACTGATTCACTTTGCTGTATACCTGAAACTAACACAACATTGTAAATCAACTATACTCCAATAAAAAATTTTTTTGAAAAGCCGCTTGAAAAGAGTTATGTGTGCACCCGTGTTCATAGCAGCATTATTCACAATAAGCCAAAAGGTGGAAGCAACCCAAGTGTCCATCAACAGAAGAATGGAAAAACAAAATATGGTCTATCCATACAACGGAATATTATTCAGCCTTCAAAAGGAAGAAAATCCTGATGCGTGCTACCACATGGATGAATCTTGAACATATTATGCAAAGTGAAATAAGCCAATCACAAAGGAAATACAACTGTATGATTCCATTATGCAAGTTGCCTGAAATAGCCAAATTTACAGACAGGAAGTAGAAAGGTGGCTGCCAGGGGCTGGAGGTGGGGAAATGAGGAGTTAGTGTTTAATGGGGACAGAGGTTCAGTTTTGCAAAAGTTCTGGAGAGGATGGTGGTGACGGTTGCACAATCGTATCAATGTTCTTAATGCCACAGACCTGTACACTTAATATGGTTAAAATCATAAATTATGTTATGTGTATTTTACCATTTTAAAAATACATATTTTTTTTAAAAAATTAACTTTATCAATCCAGCAAAAAGAAAACAGAAAACAGTAAAGTATAATAATAAAGTCAAAAGGAATGACTAAATCTTTCACACATCTTAATAAATGGGAAGGGCCTAAATTCCCTGAGCTGTCTAACTTAGAAAGAACAAACCTTTCCTATGCTAGTCCGCAGAAAAATACGGAAAGCTCACCAATTTATTTTACAAAGCCAGCACAACATAACAAGGTTCAATAAAGATAGTGTATGCTTGTGTACATGTGTGAACGCACAAACTCCAGACCAATTTTGTATGTGGCTATAGAAGCAAACATCTTAATATTACAGCACATGGATTCTAACAATATGTTAAAAGAATAAGTGATAAAGATGATTCCAGGAAGCCAAGGATAATTCAACATTAGGAAGTCTATCAACATACTTCAGTACATCAATTACTGAAAGAGAAAAACCAAGAGATTACATAAATAGATGACATCTGAAAAATTCAGCAGTCATTCCTTGTAAGAATTCTAAACAGGAAACTACGTAAGTTTGACTTTTAAATTCCTAATTTGAATACTGGACTAGAGAGCAGGTGAGGGAAATATTTATAAAGAACATTTTGGGGACAATTGGCAAAATTTGAATATGGACTGTGGATAGTGTTGTATCGATGTTAATTTCCTCACTTTTATGGTGGCTTCATGTTTATGTAATGCCTATTTAGGAAATATACACTGGAGTATTTAGGGGCAAAGGGGCATGCAATGTACTCTCAAGTGATTCAGAAAAAATATGTAGATGGAGGTATCACCAATTGATTGTTCAGGGGGTTTGGGGGCCTGGAAATGACAAAATGAAAGGGGCAAAATGTTAAAAATTGGTGAATCTGGGTTAAGGATATATGGCATTTTTCGTACTTTTTTGCAACTTTTCTCCAAGTTTGAAATTACAGCAAAATTTAAGTCATCAAAATTACCTACCTATTAAGAAATAAAAGCAATGAAACTAAAGCTTTTCCCAGTAAACTCAAGAGCAAGACATGAATGCTTCCTTTCACAGTATCATTCAAAATGAAGATTCCGATTAATGCAATAAGGAAAGGAGCAAGCAGCATACGACAAATATTGAGATATGAAAACACTGAATATAAAGAAACAATTATTTGGGCTTCCCTGGTGGCGCAGTGGTTGAGAATCTGCCTGCCAATGCAGGGGATACGGGTTCAAGCCCTGGTCTGGGAAGATCCCACGAGCCGCGGAGCGGCTGGGCCCGTGAGCCACAATTACTGAGCCTGCGCGTCTGGAGCCTGTGCTCCGCAACAAGAGAGGCCGCAATAGTGAGAGGCCCGCGCACCGCGATGAAGAGTGGTCCCCGCTTGCCACAACTAGAGAAAGCCCTCGCACAGAAACAAAGACCCAACACAGCCATAAATAAATAAATAAAAACAAATACTTAAAAAAAAAAAAAAAGAAACAATTATTTATAGATGATATGGATGTAGAAATGGAAAGCACAAGACACTTACTTTAAAAAGTAGAATAAATAATTTCAAAATAAGAGAGAAATAAAAGTCAACAGTTTCTCTGTATAGGAGCAGTAAGTCCTGGAGAAGGGGAAATTTCAAAGACAACACAAACCAACACCACAAAAGCTTGGAGCACATTTGACAAGAAAGGTACAGCAGCCATAGGACAGAAGGTTAGAACACTTCACCTGTTCAAATATTTAACATTCATATTAAAAACGTTAATCATTGAAGCAAAATACAAAGATACAGCATTACACTGTATCACGAATAAGCAAGAACATATGAATCCTACCTTGCCTGTTACCAAGAATGAGGCCTCAGACATAGAGAACAGACCTGTGGTTGTCAATGGGGAGGGGCATAGGGGAGGGAAGGACTGGGAGTTTGGGGTTAGCAGATGCAAACTACTACACACAGGATGGATAAGCAACAAGGTCCTACTGTATATATAGCACAGGGAACTATATTCAATATTCTGTAATAAACCAAAATGAAAAAGAATGCGTATATGTGTAAATCACTTTGCTGTACAGCAGAAATTAACACAACACTGTCAGTCAGCTACACTTCAATTTAAAAAGAGAGAGAGAGAGGCCTGCTTTCTTTTTATTTGAATTTGCCCAGTATATCTTTTCCAGTCCTTTTATATTTAGCCTTTCTAAATCTCTTCATTTTAACTCTATCTCCAGATCTTGCTTTGTTAAGTCAACCTGAAAAACTTTTTAAACTAGGTGAATTAAGCCCATTTATATAATGTTAGTACAGTCTGGATGTGTGGCATCAGCTTTGCAGATTTTTAGCCTTATATTTAAAACACTGACGCACAAACTCAGTCTTTTCATCCGTGGGCTGCAGTCTGCTTGCTTCTCTCTCTGCGTTTCTGTAGGTACGTAGGAAGGATTTGGTTCTAGTTGCTCCTTTTATATTACTACCTTATATAACCCCCTTAGCACCCTCCACTTTTAGACATTATTACCTCCCTCCCTCCTATGAGCAATAATGTAATTAGCTAGTAATTGCTTCTTCATCTCCCCCCCTCTTCCCCACCCCGCCACCCGCTCTTCCTAAAGCATCCATTTTAGTCACTAGTATTCAATCTGCTGTTAATCTGTATGGTCTTCAATACACTTAACCTTCCACTTCTTGCTTTGTCAGTTTCAAGAGACATTTTTCCATCCTAGCTCACCCCAATGTGCCAATTAAGGAGCTGATTCTACTTCTCCCTCATCTCCTCCCATTTATTTTTCTAGCCGTATGGTTCTGCATAACCCGAACATCTAATGCTGTGTATTAGTCTGCCTCCCTTATTGTTATCTTTGAGTTTTAATTCTACAGTGAAACCTAGTCATTGTTCATCACTAGACCTTATGAAAAGCTTCACCATCATTTCAAGTTTTCTGAAGCTCACTCTCTAGTAAACAACTATGAAAGGGCTCACTAGGGGGAACAGCACTGAGGTTTTGGTCCCGGGTGGAGGAAGCACACACCACCCTGTGTCTCCCACTGATTGCAGCCGTGGACCTGATGGGATGCAGAGAACAGACCACTGGGAAACTCAGAGCAAAACAGCAGGCAGATGGGTGGAGAGCAATGGAACTCCAGTTACCACCACAGTGGCAGAGGGTTGTCATTGCTCCCTCTTGAGCATGCATCCCCCAGCCAAAATGCAACACAGCCCGAAACCCACAATTGAGCATGCAGGCAGACAGACAGGGCCCGGGAGAAGCCCCCGAGCTCTGGCTCAAGGATTTGGAAATCGGCTCCCTAATGCCCAAAGAGCGTGAGAAAATCCCCAGTGTTTTTGCTTCTGGGTTTCTCTCTCTTCTCTCTGCAGCACTCTCACACCCCAGCACCCAAGCAACACCACAGCAGAAACAGGAGCTGGCAGTGCACAGAAGACCCTTCCCCTTTGCCTGCTCCAGAGGAGGGGCTTGGTCCCAAGGGGGCGGGACAAAGCCTTGTTGCTGGTTCTCTCGCTTTGTCCCCCCACTGCACAGCCCCTAAGCAAGACAAGGTAAAGCCCTAGCATTCTTTTGTTTATTTTTATTTTTATTTCCATTATTCTAGGATGTGGGTCAAAAAAGATCTTGCTGTGATTTATGTTAAAGAGTGTTCTTCCTATGTTTTCCTCTAAGAGTTTTATAGTATCCAGTCTTACAAAAGGGACCTAATGAAACTTAAAAGCTTTTGCACAGGGCTTCCCTGGTGGCGCAGTGGTTGAGAATCTGCCTGCCAATGCAGGGGACACGGGTTCGAGCCCTGGTCTGGGAAGATCCCACATGCCGCGGAGCAACTAAGCCCGTGAGCCACAATTACTGAGCCTGCGCGTCTGGAGCCTGTGCTCCCCAACAAGAGAGGCCGCGACAGTGAGAGGCCCGCGCACCGCGATGAAGAGTGGCCCCCGCTTGCCGCAACTGGAGAAAGCCCTCGCACAGAAACGAAGACCCAACACAGCCATAAATAAATAAATAAATAAATAAAATTTAAAAAAAAAAAAAAAGCTTTTGCACAGCAAAGAAAACCATAAACAAGACAAAAATGCAACCCTCAGAATGGGAGAAAATATTTGCAAATGAATCAACAGACAAAGGATTAATCTCCAAAATATAAAAACAGCTCATGCAGCTCAATATCAAAAAAATAAACAACCCAATCAAAAAATGGAAGACCGAAACAGACACTTCTCCAAAGAAGACATACAGATGGCCAAGAGGCACATGAAGAGATGCTCAACATCACTAATAATTAGAGAAATGCAAATCAAAACTACAATGAGGTATCACCTGACACTGGTCAGAATGGCAATCATCAAAAAATCTACAAACAATAAATGCTGGAGAGGGTGTGGAGAAAAGGGAACCCTCTTGCACTGTTGGTGGGAATGTAAATTGATACAGCCACTGTGGAGAACAGTATGGAGGTTCCTTAAAAAACTAAAAATAGAATTACCATGACTCAGCAATCCCACTCCTGAGCATATACCATATTTCAAAACCATAATTCAAAAAGACACATGCACCCCAATGTGCATTGCAGCACTATTTACAACAGCCAGGGTATGGAAGTACCTAAATGCCCATCGACAGACGAATGGATAAAGAAGATGTGGTACATATATACAATGGAATATTACTCAGCCATAAAAAGGAATGAAATTGGGTCATTTGTAGAGACGTGGATGGACCTAGAGACTGTCAAACAGAGTGAAGTAAGTCAGAAAAAGAAAAACAAATATCATATATTAACACATCTATGTGGAATCTAGAAAAATCATACAGGTGAACCCGTTTGCAAGGCAGAAATAGAGACACAGATGTAGAGAACAAATGTATGGACACCAAGGGGGGAAAGGAGGGGGTGGGATGAATTGGGAGATTGGGACTGACATATATACACTAATATGTATAAAATAGATAACTAATGAGAAGCTGCTGTATAGCACAGGGAACTCCACTTCGCTGTACAGCAGAAGCTAACACAACATTGTAAAACAACCATACCCCAATAAAAAAAAAGTCATGCATTACTCCTAAAAAAATTTTTTTTAAATAAACTTAATATTTACTTGAAAAACAAAAAAAATGCCCTAGCATTTTTGGAGGACTGGATAAGAGAAGCCCCAGGGAAACAGAAAACATCAGGAAGATCACAGAGGGAGGAACTGCAGGAAGTGATCCCTGAAATTTGTTTATGAACTAGTGGGCTCATCCCTGAGGCGAAGACATGACCCTAAACAGAATCCTTTCTTGTTTTTTTAATTTTTATTGGAATAGAGTTGATTTACAGTGTTGTGTTAGTTTCAGGCATACAGCAAAGTGAATCAGTTATACATAGACATATATCCACTCTTTTTTAGATTCTTTTCCCACATAGGCCATTACAGAATATTGAGTAGAGTTCCCTGTGCTATACAGGATAGATCACCACGCCAGAACCAGACTGGCCACTGGGCGTTATATGTGCAGGACAGGCTGAAAAGTACTGCAAAGACTTTGAAAACTGGGCTGACATCAGAATGACAATACACAGAAGGCTGAGCTCAACGTGGTCTAAATCAGAGAGAATGGATAGCCTGCTAACACAAAAATAGCAACATTCTTTTTTAAAAAATTTTATTGAAATATAGTTGATTTACAATGTTGTGTTAATTTCTACTGTACAGCAAAGTGATTCAGTTATACATATATAAATATATATTCTTTTTCAGATTCTTTTCCATTATGGTTTATCACAGGATATTGAATATAGTTCCCTGTGTTATACAGTATGACCTTGTTGTTTATCTATTCTATATATAATAGTTTGCATCTGCTAATCCCAAACTCCCACTCCATCCCTCCCCCCCCTCCCTTGGCAACCACAAGTCTGTTCTCTCTGTCTGTGAGTCTGTTTCATAGATAAGTTCGTTTGTGTCATAAAAAATAGCAACATTCTTAATTGCATTTAAACAATGTCCAGAGACTCACAACATAATATTCAAAATGTCCGGGATATAATCCAAAATTACTCAGCCTACAAAGAATCAGGACTGTCAACTCCCAGGGGAAAACACAATCAATGAGAGATCTTGGAATGATCAAAGACTTTAAAGCAGTGATGATAAAAATGTTCCAGTAAGTAAGAGCGAATGTTTTGGGAATGAATGAAAAGCTACAAAAACTGAAAGAAAAAAAAAAACGAGTTGAAAAAAAAAAAAAAAAAAACATGAGTTGATATGAAAGGAAACCCATGGAAAGTTTTAAAATTGAAAAACAGGGCTTCCCTGGTGGCGCAGTGGTTGAGAATCTGCCTGCCAATGCAGGGGACACGGGTTCGAGCCCTGGTCTGGGAAGATCCCACATGCCGCGGAGCAACTAGGCCTGTGAACCACAACTACTGAGCCTGCGCGTCTGGAGCCTGTGCTCCGCAACAAGAGAGGCCGCGATAGTGAGAGGCCTGCGCACCGCAATGAAGAGTGGCCCCCGCTTGCCACAACTAGAGAAAGCCCTCGCACAGAAACGAAGACCCAACACAGCCATAAATAAATAAATAAATAAAATTAAATTTTAAAAAAAATCCAATATAAGCTGATTTAGCACAAATATACACAATTATATTTAAAAAAAAAAACTGAAAAACAGAATAACCAAAGTAAAAAATTCACTGGGTGAGTTTAACAGCAGAATGGAGATGAAAGGAGAAAAAGTCAGTCAACTCACATGGGAGCAACAATTTAAATTACCATGGACTGCTCATCAGAGAATACAGAAGACAGAAGGAATTGAAAGAACATCTTGCATCTCCATTCTGCTTTTCATTCATTTCCAAGAACGCATAACCCGAGTGTGGCCATGAGGATAAACCGGATGGACCCAGGTTCAGGGTCATCCTATAGAATAATAAGGCTTATACTCTTTAAGACCATGGAAAACACAAAACACAAAGGAAGACTGAAGAGAACAAAGAGAAATGAGACACGCATATTCCTGGATAGGATCCTGGGCCAGAAAGGGGACAGGAACACTATTTGGACAGTTGGTGAAATTGCAGTGGAGTCTATGAATAGGGTGACAGTATTCTTTCAATGTTGATTTCCTAGTCTGGAGGAGTTTGTGCTGGTAATACAGAACAGTATCCTCGAGTGGGGGTGATACACTCTGAAATTATTAGGGGTGATGGGGCATCACCTCTGCAGCCTGCTCCCAAAAAGGTCAAGAAAAAAAACTAATGACAATGGATTTTTTTTTCCCCACTGAGGAAGAGAGACAGGGTACACAAGTGCCAGCCATGGGGCAAATACAGTAAAACGGTTACATCAGGGAACTTAACTGAAGGGATACAGCACAGGAGTTCTCAGTTCTGTTCTATAACTTTTCTACAAGTTGGAAATTTCAACTTTTTCCCCCCAAAATTTACTTTTTAAAATATTGCTTCACCTTTTCTAGCAAAGAATTTATTTGGCTATGAGAATTCCAATGCACAATACAAATGACTAGGACTTTTTATCTGGATGCCCAAAGGATTTTTTCCTTATCTTTAACATTCATTATATTACAGGGATATATCTCAATGTTGATTATTCTGCACTGATTTTTCCCCCCCAGTTACATGGTAGACATTTTCAAGTCTTCTTTTATTTTTAGGTAAGTTTTCTTGCATTATAGTTCTAAATATTTATTTTATTCCATTGCTTTATTCTTCCTGTCTTAGACACTCTAATTGTATATATATATCTCAGGTCTCTTTTGCCTGTCTCCTATACCTTCTAATTCACTCTATCCCTTTCTTTATTGGCTATTGTTTTCATTTTTCTCCTTTTCACCCTGTATTTTTACTTCTGTGCTGTCTATGGAAACCATTTGCTCTTGTGTTCCTTCTGGACACAATTTAGTCTTCCTTCCTAAAATTCATTTTTTCCTAATTCTTTCCTGACATCAATCTGTTCTCATTTCATAATTTTCTGTTATCTAGCCATATCCTTTGTCGTTTCTAAATTTCTGCTGGATATTACTCTTTCAAATTGTTTTCCATTTTAGCTTATCTTGAAATATTAGTTTATGATTTTTCTGGTGTGCTCTCATTTTCTGTAGCACCATTATGTTCATTTTCATCATTTTCCTTTGAATCAATTTTGCATAAAGTTACCTAATGTTCTATTTTTTGTTCCCCATGTATGAATGAGGTGGTTTTTCCTGATGCGAGAAGAGAAAGCTCCTAAAGAAGAGGGGATGGGCTAGGACAGCTTTCCCAGCCGGGCTCTGTGGACCTGTAAAGAACTCAAGTGTGAGATCTCTATGTATCCACTTATTTGTTTCTCAGAGTTAAACCCAGAACCCTCATAAAGCTCACTCCCACCCTGGCCCTTTGCTCCAGCTCTAGACCCCTGAAGTCCTTAATTTCCAAGACCACACTCTCTGCTCGGGGTCTTCTCTTTTGCTGCTGGAGCAGCTTCTGAGATCTCTTTCCCCTGACCTGCACCGTCGGAACCTCCCCTGCCTTGCCGTCTGCATTCCCGTCCTGCTCAATTTGGTTTAGGTTTCCAGTCATTCTGCTCAGGGTAAGGCTCTGACCTTCTAGGAGGAAAGACTCACTGTGCAATTCTCGGATGCTCCCAGGCTTGTGCTCCACGTCCCTGCACGGCTACTGTTCTCACCCACAACCAGAAGCCCCAGAGCACCTCTCCGGCGCCCACCCACTTTGCCGGTTAAGTAACTCGTGGTGATTTTGGTTCCCACAGCCTGTCAACAGCTCCCGTTCACTGCCCACCACCCACGCCCCGCCTCCCCTGCTGTTCATCTGCAGCTCCGGCTGCTGCTGGTGGACTGGCTACACCGTCTCTGTCCTGACCTGTGGGCATCTCCCATCTTTCATCGACCTGTCCTCACTCAGCTTTTTCTAGGATGATCTTATAAACTGGTTTACTTTTCAAAAGCAGTTTAGGGGAGACTGAAAATCTGCCCCCATGAACGCATCCCCATAAAAGATTTTTCTGAAAGGTATAAGACAAAGGACAAAGAAATGAAGACGCAAACCATGTTCCTGAATTGGAAGTTTTCATATGATAAAACTGTCAGGACTTCCAAAATTGATCCATCAGTGTAATGCAATTGCAATCCAAATCCTAAGAGGGTTGGGCTTCCCTGGTGGCGCAGTGGTTAAGCATCTGCCTGCTAATGCAGGGGACACGGGTTCAAGCCCTGGTCCAGGAAGATCCCACATGCCGTGGAGCAACTAAGCCCATGCGCCACAACTACTGAGCCTGTGCTCTAGAGCCCACAAGCCACAACTACTGAGCCCGTGTGCCACAACTACTGAGCCTGCGCTCCTAGAGCCTGTGCTCCGCAACAAGAGAAGCCACCGCAATAAGAAGCCCGTGCACCCCGCTTGCCACAACTAGAGATAGCCCGTGTGCAACAACGGAGACCCAATGCAGCCAAAAAATAAAATAAATTAACTAAAAAAAAAAAAATCCTAAGAGGGTATTACTGGAAACTACTAATTTATGAGTAATAAACACAGATATTTTAAAGTTAATACAGAAGAAGAGCCAAGGCACTTTTGAAAAAGAAAACAGTATGGAGGGACCTGCCTGACCAAATAGCAAAACTCACCAGGATGTTGCCTTAATCAAAAGTATGCGGTATTGGGCTTCCCTGGTGGCACAGTGGTTAAGAATCCGCCTGCCAATGCAGGAGACACGGGTTCGATCCCTGGCCCAGGAAGATCCCACATGCCGCGGAGCAACTAAGCCCATGTGCCACAACTACTGAGCCTGCGCTCTAGAGCCCGTGAGCCACAATTACTGAGCCCATGTGCCACAACTACTGAAGCCCACGCGCCTAGAGCCTGTGCTCCACAACAAGAGAAGCCACTGCAGTGAGAAGCCCATGCACCACAACGAAGAGTAGCCCCCGCTCACCGCAACTAGAGAAAGCCCGCGCACAGTGAAGACACAACGCAACCAAAAATAAAATGAATAAAAATAAAATGAATAAATTTATTAAAAAAAAAAAGTATGCGGTATTGACCCTAAAACAATGAAGAGAGTAAAGTTGTCATGGGATGTGACGTACAGCATGGCGACTATAGTTAACAACAATCCTGTACTGCATATTTTGAAGTTGCTAAGAGACTAAATCCTAAAAGTTCTCATCCCAAGAAAAAAGAATTTTGTCAACTACGATATATATGGTGATGAATATGTAAGTAGACTTATTGCACAAGTAGACTTACTGTGGTGATCATTTTGCAATACATACAAGTATCGGATCATTATGTTGTATGCTTGAAACTAGTATAATATTCTGTGTCAATTACATCTCAATGAAAAAAAATAAAAGAGAGTAAAACTGAATAGAATCCAAAACAGAAGCATAGGTACATAGGAACTTTGTCTGCAAGCAAATAAAGTTAGGCCCTTTTTTCATACCATATGCAAAACAAATTCTGGATGATTTAAAATTTGAATGTAAAAAATAAAATAAAAACATTAGAAGGAAATGTAAAGGAATGTTTGTGTGACCTCTGTAATGACAACCATCTTAACTAAGAAAACAGCCCACACACTGCAGAAGAGAAAACTAACAGATTTGACTACATAAAAAGTTTTTAAATTTTATATATGGGAAAAGACACCAAAAATTAAGCCACATGAGAAATGAAAAACTGCAAGAAAACATTTGCAACATATGAGAGAAATAACCATGGAAAGTCAGATCAAGTGAAAACAATGAAATATTTTTTTCTTCCATCAGAGGAATAAAATGTTAAGGAATGCTTACAGCCTGGGCTGGTAAGAGGGTGGCAAAAGGGCACCCTTGTGTCATGCTTCTGTGGGCAGGGATGACTGCAACCTTTTGTGGAATTAATCTGGCAATATCTAATGAAATTCCAAATTTGAATACCCTCTGACTAGCCATTCCACTTTGGGGAATTTATGCTCAGAAAACAAGCACTGGCCTCTAAGGCTAGATAAGCAGCATTGTTTATAGAGACACAGAACTGACACAGAGTATTCTCAGCAGGAGAAGAACTGAATAAATTATAAAAATTCATACTATGGACCCTTATGCAGTCATTAAAAATAATGGGAATAATAGGAATAATAAATTATGGCTGGGAATATTTATTATACACGAAATAAAAGAAAAAAAAGAAGTCACGGAGTAAGGTTTGTGGTATGACCTCCTGTAAAAATTATTTAAAAGGAAAGAAACATATTCCACACATATACATAAATCCATATATTTTTGTGATTGTAAAGGAAAGTATGGAAAGGTCACATGAAACAACACCATCAATGCCGGTTACCTGTGGGTACAGAATTGGGATGGAAGAAGGCACTGTCGTCAATTTCTTTATACCCTTCTGTGTTTTCAGTTACTGCAACAAGCATCTGTTGTTTTGGAGTATAGTGTTGCTTTTAAAGGAAAAAAAATACATACACACACGTGCATAAACTGCTCCTATCGGCTATGTCTGGCTATGTCTTTATCAACACGTGTAACTGGCAATGTGGATCATTCACAGGGTACTTATTTGTCGCTGATGTCCTGGGCATGAAGAAAATTTCAAAGAAAAATAATGAGGCTGCTCTATCAAAGGATACCTACTCAAGACCTCCACTAGTGCCAGAGGCAGCACTGTAGATTTCCTTCCCCTCCCCTTTAATTCCATTTTTAATATTTTTTATTACATATACTAAACTGTTTCTATTCTGTGATATAAGGTTCACTTAAAAAAAAAACTGAATTCGATGATCATTTAAAAAAAAACACACACAGCCCTGGTAGTCTTCTAAACTGTTCATATAGATCATCATCTCTCAAAATGGGTCAAGCATTTATCCCTGGGGAAGTTAGCCCACCCCTAATTTCCAACTGGATGGCAGGGACCCAGAACAGGACCACCACTTGCAGTGGTTCTCAAGTCACTGAAACAGCAGCTGCTCCCTAGCCAGACCTGCCGCCCCTTCCCGTTTCCAACCTTGCCAAGGAGCCCCCAGCCCTGTCCCCGATCCTCAGACTTCCTCAATTTCCCTAATTTCATGCCTCCCCAAAGTGCTCTTGAACCATCACCTTTCTACACATATTTTGTGCTTTTCCTAAGAAACAGAGGTGTGTCCTCCCTGTGGAGGCTTTACCTTTGACCCTTTACAGCCTGCTCTATTCCACCACCCCACCCCCCATCAGCCTCTGCCTGGGGGGCAATTAAGTCTAATGGCTAGGGCTGTGGCATCACAAGTCAGAGCAACTAAGTGCAAACCTGCGTCTTTATTGCTGTCCTGCTCCTAGGTTCATCAGAACCATTTTTTTTTTTAGATTCCATATATATGTGTTAGCATACGGTATTTGTTTTTCTCTTTCTGACTTACTTCACTCTGTATGACAGACTCTAGGTCCATCCACCTCAGGGCGATCAGCTCGGTGCTTTTTAACCCCCAGAGGGGTGGGATAGGGAGGGTGGGAGGGAGGCGCGAGAGGGAGGGGATATGGGGATATATGTATACATACAGCTGACTCACTTTGTTGTACAGCATAAACTAACACACATTGTAAAGCAATTATACTCCAAAACAGATGTTGAAAAAAAAAAAAGTGCAAACTTGACATTGGCCAGGTGTGACCTTGGGCAGGTGTGAAGGCTAGTTTTA
Organism: Balaenoptera acutorostrata; assembly: GCF_949987535.1. Classification (NCBI taxonomy): domain Eukaryota; kingdom Metazoa; phylum Chordata; class Mammalia; order Artiodactyla; family Balaenopteridae; genus Balaenoptera; species Balaenoptera acutorostrata. The sequence goes on along the minus strand of NC_080066.1, from coordinate 31,535,472 downwards.
TGTATCCACTTGACTAGACGAAGGGGACAGGAAAACATTATTTGGGGGTGTGTCTGAGAGGGTACCTCTAGAAGAGATTACCACTGAATCAGCAGACTGAGTAAAGGTCACCTTTATCCACGCAGATGGGCCTCATCCAAGCCAGTGAGGTCCTAAGTAGGACAAAAAGGAGGAACAAGGGCAGATTCACTCTCTCTGAGCTGGGACATCCATCTGCTCCTGCCCTCGGCCATCAGCACCCCTGGTCCTCAGGCTTTGGGGCCAAGCTGGGAATTACACCATGGGCCCTCCAGTTCCTGGGCCTTTGGACTTGGACTGAATTATACCAGCAGCATTCCTGGGTCTCCAGCTTGCTCATATGTATTTATTGGTTCTGTTTCTCTGGAGAACTGTGACTAATACAGCAAGTTCCTTAATCCCTCTTCACCTCAGTGGACTCTGCAGAAGCTGCCACGACATCTCAGGGCTTAGGCCTAGCCCTGGAGACAGCCTTAGTTCTGCTGCATCCCACTGGCTAAGGCCATTCAGAGGTCCAGTCCAAGTACAAGTGCAGGGAACTGTGCAAGAGCAGGGGCGCCAGGGGCCACAGACGAAATGTGCTATCACAGCACGAAAAACACTCAGCTTAACGCCTGGCACACAGTATGTGCTCAATAAATGTAAGCCGTTTTCTTGGGTATTGATTTTTCTTCAATAAAGGAGAATTATTTTTACAATGGTTCTTCACCATGGACACACCACAGAGAAGGCCTAGCAACCTAGAAAGTGCTAAAGAGCCCACACCTCTTATTTCAGGAAATGCAGAGGAAACACAGGGCAGCCCTAAACCACGCAGAACAGATTTTGGTGTAAAGCCGGCCATCTTAGTCACCATTCGTAAAAGAAAACTATCCTTGCAAAGTGGTTTCCAGGTCCGGGCAGGCAGGCACATTCATGGCAAGGGGCCAGTGTTAGCCCCAAAAGCCACGCCAACATGCAGACCTGTCCCAACATCACTGGAACCAACCACCATGTCTGCAAAGGGCAGAGGTCATATGTAAAAAATGGTATATACTGTTTGGAAAGAATTGTAAAGGTGCATGTGGTAGATTCAGTTTTAAGAAAGAAAACTAGCCCGTGAAACAGTGGGTGTAAAGAGGCGGGGAGTGGGAGGTGGACGGAGAACAGAATCTACAACCTCTAAAACGTAAGCAGAGAGTGTTGTTCACTGTTGTCCCCAGAGCCTAGAGAAACGTCTGCACACAGCAGACACGTGTGGAATTATTCTGAATCGCAGGAAGTTAGGACTAATAGGTTATAGCTGTGGAAAGGAATAACCATCAATCACCCAAACTGAATCCATGGATTACATATTTATTTAACTCTTTAGACTAAAATGCAGTGAACGTACATTTTTCACATAAACAGCTTTTCTACCGTTTTTGACGAGTGTTTTCCCTTTTAAGTTTATTATTAAAAGGCAGCTCTTTTTCCATGCCCTTTGAAAAGTACCAAAGCCACATAGCCCGGACTAGGTGGAGAAGCAGAGGCCCAGGGAGAAGCCAGGAAGAGAAGCTCATTTACCAGTCTGCCACCTGTAGGCCGCTCCAGCAGACACAAACTCGGGCCCACTAGACAGACCACATGGAAACAATGCATACTAAATCATGCTAAAAATTGAGCTACAGAGGTAGGAAGACTATATACAGGGGCCCGTTTTAATCATGACTTCTGGGTCTTGCTTCCAACACCCTGTCTTTGATTTGAACACTGCGAGCTATGGCCTAATCAGCCATGGCTGATGTTTTAATCAGCTCTCCAAGACTCACCCCTGGTCTGAAATAAGCTTTGAAAATTAATACCCCCATTAGGATGAACCACCATACCTGCATCGATCAGGGTGTCACAGAGTCAGTTCTGCTCAGATCTCATTTTACCAGCCGGGCATCAGACTTAGAGAACAAAGGCCATTACAAAAGAACAACAACAACAAAAAGCGAAGCTGGACAGAATTTTTAAATTTCCAAACTCAACAACAAATAGCAAACATTCGTTACAAAGGCTTGGTTTGGATTTCTGAAGATGGAACTTAAACACACTGCGTTTACGGTTTAAACCTATAAGATGTACTCCAGCACCAGAAACCAAATGTAGTTACAGATGTCAAGAGTTCGCAGAACAAGTGCCTCTCTTTATAAAGACTATCTGCTCTGCATCGATTTTTACCGTTTCCATATGTCCGTTCTTTACTAATACAGGAAAAAACGACTTCAATCAAAAAATGCCCCCCAAAATTAACTCTTGGAGACAATCATTTCCTTTAATGGGATTCCTGGTGGCTTTGCTCCTATGGAGGTTTGTCAGCCACTGGATTCTCTAATTTGGGGGTCAAAATCCTGAAAGTCGGTCACCCTCGCGGCGACGAAGCTCACTAAACACGCCCCCCGACGCCGCCAGCATTCGCTCGCCCAGTCCCGCCGCCCGCTGAGCTCGCCGGTGCGTTCCCGCCAAACGCGGGACGCGCCAAGTCCTGGACGCCAAGCGGGTGGGCGGCCAAAGCGGGTCCGGCCGGTTCCCGGCGCCTCGACTGACCAGCGACCCGACGCGACGCGCCCTGCTCCCCAGTGTCCGGCCAGAGCCGCCGCGGAGGCCAGGCGCACGGAGCCGCGGCCCGGCACCAGGCTCGCACCCCTGCTCCCGCCTCGCTCAGGGCCGCCCAGCCCGCCTGGCGGGTCCCCGGCCACCGGGAAGCAGGGGGCCCCAGGGCGCAGCCGCCCGCCCCGGAGCGCGCCCGCCGCCCACCCTCACCCGAAGGCCCCTCGGGTGGTCGCGGGCGCCTGGCTTCTGCTTCCTCGAAGAAAAGTTACTCCGGGACCAGCGCGATAGGAAAGGGAAAGCCACGCTCCCAGGGCGGCGAGCGGTGAGTCGGGTCCCCGGAGTTACCCTGCCCGAGTTTTGAACCGTACCCCGGGCTGCGGCAGCTCGCCCGGGCGCTTGCGCCCCGAACTTGGCGCCCGCGGGTTGGTAGGCTCGCCCCCGCCTGCAGCCCCGTGCGACACTCACCGAGAAGCCGGCCCAGAAGGGGCAGGAGTGGCGGACGCGGGCCGAGGTGGTGAGCGCCAGCGCGGCGAAGCTGACGGCCACGATGAGGCATCCGAGCGCCATCTGCGTGGCCCCGAGCGCCAGCACGATGCGGGAGCGGCCCGGGCACTCGCGCAGGCGGGACAGGCTGCGGGGCAGCGCGGCGGGGCGCGGCGCGCGCGGACCGCCGGCCGGAGGCATCGCGCCCGCACGCCTCGCCTGCTCCCGTCCGGCCCCGCGCGCCGCCCCTCCTCACCGAGGGTCCGAGGCAAGTTGCTCCGGCTGCGGGGTTGGCCTCCCCGCGGGCCGCAGGGGCTGCGGCGGCAGCGCACTGGGAGCGGGCCGGGCCGGGCGGGGAGCCGGGCACCCGCAGCCCCCTCCGGTGCCCGCGCCCATGCCGCCGCCGCCGCTCAGCAGGGCCGCCCGCCGGCCGCGCCGCGCTGCGCCCTCTCCCGCCCGCCCGGCGCGCTCCCCAGCTCAGGCGCGGGAGCGAGCCGCCGCCGCCGCCTCTGTCCGCGGGCGCGAGCCCCGCCGCCGCGCGCGGTGTCGGGGCCGGGGCCGGAGCTCGAGCCGGGACCGAGCGGGGCGGGAACGGGCTGGCGCAGGTGTGGTCCCAGCGGCTGGGCCTCGGCGCTCGCGCCTCTCGCCGCGGAGGGGAGCGGGGATCGCGGGCGCTTCAAGGGCGAGGGCGGCAGGCGGAGCCCCGGGCCAGCGGCGGGGAAGGGGCCTGGGAGCCGGGCCCGTGGCCCGGCCGCGCCACAGGGGGCGAGCCGCCGCCGAGCCTGGGGCAGGCCCGGGGCGGGGGAGGGGCGCGCGTGGCGGGGCCGGGGTCGGGAAGATGTGACTTCCGAGCGCTCGGTCCCAGGTGTGGCGAGCAGGAGCCGCTCTCGAATGCGGAATTCCAAGATCCAGAATTTCTGCAGTTCCAGAATTTCTCAAGGCACCACTGAGAACTCGGCCCTGGAGGACTCGGCATTTAGAATATTCCCAGCTCACGAACGGATGTCTCTTGCCCACCTTCCATTTGCAGGGCTTTTGATACAAGTAAAAAGTTGGGGCTGAAAACAAATTGCACAAAACGAATTTAAATGAACAGTATCATGAAGGACCTACGAAATCATTTCTACTCCCTTTTGCCCGTATTAGGTTTTAAATACCTGACTGTTGGCTTCCTTAGGGTACCAAGAAAGCTTGGAAGTTTTGTCACAATTCACTTTGTGGCCCTGTTGATTTGACCACTTGAAGACTGCCAGTGTTGAAAAGGGTTGTGTTGACATGAGAGGCCCACGAGTGTCAGGCGACCTGAGGAGATTAGGCACAAAAAGGCAACGTTCACAGTAATAATAGTGGGAAATGGTGGGTTAGTCTTACACAGCCTCAAGGCGGGACTGAGGGAGTCCCCCTGTTGATCTGGATCGGCAACACTGCAGCGTCTTGCCCCAAAATATTGCAGTTGCTGTGCTGGAAATTACATCTTTAGAAGAGTTACTGATTCCTTTGGGGCTGATGAGCCTCTATTAAAATGCAAATTCCTCTTGAAGGGGCAGTAGCTCAAGCCTTTATCAACCAACACCTTAGCGGGGATGGGATTTATTTTCCAATTCAAGTGGATGGCCCAAGGATGAACAAGGGTGGGAATTCCACAGATGAAGTGGCTGACCTCAGAACGCTGGCCTGTGGCCAAAGCTGCTCCTCCTGCAGTTCTTACCTGTAACAGGACTGAGCCTCTGACTGGCATGGTTCTGAGCACTGGAGTACAAATTCAAATTTCCTGGAGACGTTCTCTATCTAGAAATGTGCAGGCCAGCACTTTTTAAGGGCTTGGAATTATACCAAACAAGATCCTGGACTGCCAGGAAGTTAGGTTCTCACTGTAGTCAACTCATTCATTCATTTATGCATTCCTCCAACAAAAGGTCACAAAGGGCCCTCTAAGCACTGGGCCCCCTTTTAGGCTCTCAGAGAACATGGGTGAACAGAACAGCCAAGCCCCTGCCTTCCAGGGGCAAGGTGAGAAACAGATAACAAGCATAACAAATAAGTAAGTTACGTAGAGTTTATTGACATTATGTAGTATTTTAAAAATATGTTAAACACCCGCCGTGTACCAGACACTGAGGGTGTAAGGATGAGCAGAAGCAGACCAGCTTCCTGTACTCAGAGGCCTTTCAGTGTGGTGGGGAGACCGGCAGCATATGGATAATTGCTCCAAGGCCAATTGTGAATGGGTTCAGTGTTACAGAGAATTCTACACGGTGCCAAAAAACAGATGATAAGGAGCTTTGGAAAGAGCTTTCTGACCACAGTATAGAAAATGGATTAAGGGATGCCCAAGGGAATGTAGAGAGATGAGATGCTGTTGCTTTCATGTAGGCAAGAGGTGACAGTGTTTTGGATTAAGGTGGAGAATTGGATGGATTTGAGAGCTGTATGGCAGGTGTCAGTGGTGAATTAAACACGGACTAAAAATATAGGGGGCCGCCAGTTGACACACCATGGGAAGAGTCACCAAGTGTTGGAAACCTCCAGTGAACTCCCATTTACGTATTAGACGTGCTTCCAAAATATATGTGAATCAATTCCTTCTATTTATAAATGACATGGTAAAAGCTCCAGGCAGCGCAGCAGGGGATTTTGGTGTAGGTGGGTTAGGATAGGGATCTACCTCCTTGGTGAAATTTGATTTGGGGGCTGAGGGAGAGACTGATCTAGAAATTTAAAGCACTTTGCTCTTTTTAAAAATCAATTCTGTATTTTAGAAAATCTTAAAATTCTGTCGTATTAAATGCAATAAATAATTAAGGTGAGTCAATTTCCTAGAAGTGAATCATAAAGAAAGGAAGGAGGGAGGGGGGAAGGGGGGGAGAAAAATAGGGAGGGTAGGAGCTGGCAAATCCTTGGCCCTCTTTGCTCCTCAGTGTTTTTCTCTTATGAAAGTCTGTAGTAATACATGTCCTAGTGTTATGGGAGATTCCTGGAGACCCCTGGAACCACCTTATAGCAACTTTTTCTACTCCCTAAATCAGATTAGACTAACAGACCATTGTTCTTTTTTTTTTTTTGATTTGATTGAAATATAGTTGATTTACAATGTTGTGTTAATTTTTCCTGTACAGCAAAGTGACTCAGTTATACATATATATGTATATGTTCTTTTTCATATTCTTTTCTATTATTGTTTATCACAGGATATTGAATATAGTTTCCTGTGCGATATAGTGGGACCTTGTTATTTATCCATTCTATATATAATAGTTTGCATCTGCTAATCCCAAACTCCCAATTCATCCCTCCCCCACCCCCTTCCCCTTGGCAACCACAAGTCTGTTCTCTATGTCTGTGAGTTTGTTTCTGTTTCGTAGATGTGTTGATTTGTGTCGTATTTTAGATTCCACGTGTAAGTGATATTACATGGTATTTGTCTTTCTCTTCCTGACTGACTTCTCTTAGTATGATAATCTCTAGGTCCATCCATGTTGCTGCAAATGGCATTATTTTATCCTTTTTAATGGCTGAGTAATATTCCATTATATATATATATATATATGTGTGTATATATATATATATATATATATACACCACATCTTCTTTACCCATTCATCTGTCAATGGACATTTAGGTTGTTTCCATGTCTTGGTTATTGTAAACAGTGCTGCTGTGAACATCAGGGTGCACGTATCTTTTCGAATTGTAGTTTTGTCTGGGTATTTGCCCAGGAGTGGGATTACAGGATCATATGGTAGCTCTCTTTTTAGTTTTTTGAGGAACCTCCATACTGTTTTCCATAGTGGTACCCACCAACAGTGTAGGAGGGCTCCCTTTTCTCCACACCCTCTTCAGCATTTATTATTTGTAGACTTTTTAATGATGGCCATTCTGACTAGTGTGAGGTGGTGCCTCGTAGTTTTGATTTGTATTTCTCCAATAATTAGTGATGATTAGTGGGGAGCATCTTTTCATGTGCCTGTTGGCCATCTGTATGTCCTCTTTGGAAAAATGTCTATTTAGGTCTTCTGCCCATTTGTTGATTGGGTTGTTTGGTTTTTTATTACTGAATTGTATGAGCTGTTTGTATATTTTGGAAATTAAGCCCTTATCAGTCGTATCATTTGCAAATATTTTCTCCCAGTCCGTAGGTTGTCTCTTTATTTTGTTTATGGTTTCCTTTGCTCTGCAAAAGCTTATAAGTTTGATTGGGTCCCATTTCTTTATTTTTGCTTTTATTTCTATTGCCTTGGGAGACAGACCTAAGAAAACATTGGTGCGATTTATGTCAGAGACTGTTTTGCCTATGTTCTCTTCTAGGAGTTTACTGGTGTCTTGTCTTATGTTTAAATCTTTAAACCATTTTGAGTTTATTTTTGTGTACAGTGTAGGGGAGCATTCTAACTTCATTGATTTACATGCAGCTGTCCAACTTTCCCAGCACCACTTGCTGAAGAGACTGTCTTTTCCGCATTGTATATTCTTGCCTCTTTTGTCGAAGATAAATTGTCCATAGGTGTGTGGGTTTATTTCTGGGTTCTCTGTTCTGTTCCATTGATCCATATTTCTGTTTTTGTGCCAATACCATGCTGTTTTGATTACTGTAGCTTTGTAGTATTGTGAGACCATTGTTCTTAAGCAAAGAAGGTGGCTGAGCTTTTTGTGAAAGGCAAGGCTCATGCCTTCTTGCACCAAGGGGAGATAAGTAATTCTAATGCCTCCCTTACAGGCCCCTTGTTCCAGATTCCTGCTCTTTTCAACATATACATCTCCATAAATGGATGAGAAATGAGCTTGCCCCTTTGCATCTCCTATAAGACAGAAGAAAGGTGTACTTGGATCTCACAATCCCTACCTCTGGAAAAGTAATAATCAGCAGAGAACTCCACTTCTAGGAAAAGCAGGCTAGTGAATTCTCCTGCTGAAGACAACTAAGAAGCCAAATGAAATATTTTTTAAATATGTTTTTTAAAGCATCAAAGAATTATGGAGATAATGAGAGAATACCAGGCCAAGATCTAGGAGGAATCCAGAGAGTTATGCAGCACTTGGACAGCTTCTGCCCTGAGCACTTGCATTCTGGCTCTGGCAACCACACAGGGTTAGAAGGATGAGTTTTGAGTCCAGGTCTCTCCAAGGGTGGGAACCCAGGAAGCCAGTCCCCTGCTTTGTGATGGACCCCCAGATGGCTGTGCCTGGGGATTAAGGGAGTAAGCCAGCCTTCTCTCTGGTTGCAGGTGCCCAGAAATCCCAAACCCAAAGTTTGGATTAAAGTAATTCTGCATTGCTCAAGCCTCTAGGAGCTGACAAAAGCAATTGAAAATCATCTCTGGAGAAAAATAACACCAAAATAACATCATCCTAGGCCTCAAATTATTTCTAAAAATAACATTTTAAAGAGTCACTTTCCTTAAACTTCTTCAGTATGATAAAGGACATTTATGAAAAACCCACACCTAACATCATACTCAGGGTGAAAGATTGACAGCTTTTCCACAAAATTAGGAATGAGATAAGGGTGTTCATATTCACCACTGCTATTCAACATTGTACTAGAAATTCTGACTAGAGCAATCAGACAAGAAAAAGAAAGAAGAAGCATACAAACTGGAAAGGAAGAACTAAAACTATCTCTGTTCACAGATGGTATTATCCTATATTTATAGAAAATCCTCAGAGAATCCACAAGAAAGCTACTGGAGATGATAAATTCAGCAAAGTTGCAGGATACAAGATCAACACACAGAAGTTAGTCATTTGTTTATATACCAGCAAAAAACAACCTGAAGAGAACATTAATAAAGCAATTCCATTTAAAATACATCTAAACATACCTGGGAATAAATTTACCCAAGGAAGTGAAAGATTTGTATACCAAAAATTACAGAACATTGCTGAAAGAAATTAAAGAAGACCTAAATAAACGGAAAGACACCATGTTCATGGATAGGAGGACTTAATATCAAGACATCAATACCCAAAACACTCTACAGATTCAATGTAATCCCTGTCAAAACTTAGACATATTTTTTTTTTTTTTTTGCAGAAATGGAAAAGCCAATCCTCAAATTCTTCTGGAATTGCAGTGGGCCCCAAATAGCCAAACAGTCTTGAAAAAGAAGAGTAGAGTTGGAAGACTCACACTTCTAGATTTCAAAACTTACTATAAAGCTACAATAATCAAAGCAGTGTGGTAGAGGCATAAGGATAGACAGACCATTAGAATAGAATTGAGGGTCCAGAAATAAATCCATCCATCTAACACCAGTCGAATTTTGACAAGGCTGCCATTCAATGGAGAAAGAATAGTCTCTTCAACAGATGGAGCTGAGACAACTGGATTTTCATATGCAAAAGAAGGAAGTTGGACCCCAGCCTCACACCATGTATGAAAATTAACTCAAAATGGATCAAAGACCTAAATATAAGAGTGGAAACCATAAAGCTCTTAGAAGAAAAAATAGGTATAAATATTCATGATCTTGGATATGGCTGTGGATTCTTAGCTATGACACCAAATCCATGAGCAACTAAAGAAAAACTAGATAAATTGTACTTCATCAAAATTAAAAATTTTTGTTCATCAAAGAATACTATCAAGAAAGCAAAGGGACTTCCCTGGTGGTGCAGTGGTTAAGAAACTGCCTGCCAATGCAGGGTACCCAGGTTCGATCCCTGGTCTGGGAAGATCCCACATGCCGCAGAGTAACTAAGCCTGTGTGCCACAAGTACTGAGCCTGCACTCTAGAGCCCACAAGCCACAACTACTGAGCCCACGTGCCACAACTACTGAAGCTCGCATGCCTAGAGCCCATGCTCCACAACAAGAGAAGCCACTGCAATGAGAAGCCTGCACACTGCAACAAAGAGTAGCCCCCACTCACTGCAACTAGAGAAAGCCCATGCACAGCAATGAAGACACAACGCAGCCAAAAAAAAAAAAGAAAGCAATAAGACAAACTATAGAATGGGAGGAAATATTTGCAAATTATATAGCTAATAAGGATTTAATATCCAGAATGTATAAATAACTCAAAAACAAAAAGACAAACAACCCAATTTTTAAATTGACAAATGTCCGAAATAGACATTTCTCCAAAGAAAATATGTGAGTGGCCAATAATCACATGAAAAGATGTTCAACACCACTAATTAGAGAAATGCAAATCAAAACCACAATGTGATACCACTTGGCATCCATTAGGATGGCTATTATCCAAAACAAAACAAACAGAAAATAGCCAAGTGTCATTGAGAATATGGAGAAATTGAAACCCTTGTGTGCTGCTGATGGGAATGTCAAATGGTGCAGCCACTGTGGAAAACAGTATGGAAGTGCCTCAAGAAAATTAAACATAAAATTATTGTATCCAGCAAACCCACTTGTAAGTATGTACCACAAAGAATTGAAAGCAGGGACTCAGAGAGATATCTGTACTACTATCTGCTGAACCTTGAGGACATCATGCTGAGTAAAATAAGCCAGTCAACAAAGAGACAAATATTCTATGACTCCAATTATATGAGGTGCCTGGTGTAGTCAAATTTATAGAGACAGTAGAATGGTGGTTGCCAGGGGGTGGGGGGAGGACAGATGAGGAGTTAGTATTTAATGGGTGTGGGGTTTCTATTAGGGAAGGTGAAAAAGTTCTGCAGATGGATGGCGGTGATGGTTGTACACCAATGTGAATGTGTTAGGTATATTATAACACAATAAGAAAAAACACAATGAAAAACCACTTCACACCACTAGGATGACTATAATAAAAAATTAAAAATGAAAAAACCTGCAAATCACAAGAGTTGGCAAGGACATGGAGAATTTGGAACCCTTGTTCATTACTAGTGGGAATATAAATTTATCACATGACCCAGTAATTCCACTTTTAGGTGTAGAATTGAAAAACAGTGACTTGAACTTGTTCCCCAGTGTCCTCTGGTCATCACCAACAGCTCTGGAGCACGTTTGTTCAGATAACTGTAACTGGAGGGGTGAAAACAGCACAGGCATCTCTGGGCTTTGAAAAGAGAATAACTTCATGTGTGAAAACTTTGACTTGTCTCTGTCCATTGGGTTATAAAATGTCTATCTCACTGCCACCTGGGAATAAATTTAACCAAGGAGGTGAAAGATTTATACACTGAAAATTACAAAACATGGCTGAAAGAAATTAAAGAAAACATAAATGGTTGGAAAGACACTGTGTTCATGGATAGGAAGACTTAATATTAACATGTTAATACCTAAAGCGTTCCACACTTAAATAAAATAATTAAAGTACAATTTAGTGCAGAGAAGGAAGAAATCTAATTTTGACAGGCCTTGAAACACTCATAAAACCTCATAGTTTCTGTGATGAGATTTAAATTAGATCGCAAATAGATAAAAGTATTTTGCAAACATAAAAGCACTTTGTGAATGCTGGGTGACATTATTCCATCAGTAATGAGTTCCTTATAGACAGGAACACAGTTTCATTCATGCTTTCAATCCCTTAATGTACCTGGCATAGTCCTTAGCAGATTGTAGTATTTAATTACTATTTATTCAATTGAATTCTCTATCCTAAACTCTATGTTAAAGTTAAATTTTTTATATATAAAAAGGATAAACAACAAGGTCCTACTGTATACCACAGGGAACTATATAGTCAATATCCTGTGATAAACCATAATGGAAAAGAATATTAAAATGTATATATGTATAACTGAACACTTTGCTGTAAAGCAGAGATTAATGCAACATTGTAAATCATCTATACTTCAATTAAAAAATGAAAAAAATTTAAAGATAAAATAAGTAAATCCAAAGTTAAGTTTTTAAGACTTCTGAGCTACTGACTAGAATTTTGTGAGAAGCCCCTGAGAAATAAATGATGTTGGATTACTCAGGAAGGGCAATGAGGCTAAGAAGTAGGTTCCACTTAAATTAACTCAACCAGCACCATTAAGTCAGATTATTAGAAACATATATTGTAATGATTTCATTAGAATAAGCAGTTATTCATATTCACACACACTGACTCAAACAAAATTATGCATGAAAGAAATGTTTTGCCTTCAGGGAAAATGTATCAAAATTACAAGTTAAGCCACATGAGATTTGATAATTCTCAACCATCAACTGAACAGAAAATAATGGAGTAAAATTTATCATTTGGTTTTGAAGGATGAGAGTCACCTTCAACGAGAACTCCTTGAACAGCTTTTTTATTTTTTAAGTATGAAACAAAAGTAAAGCACTTTGCTCACGGATAAATGGGAAGTCCCTGGAAAAATAAACATCAGGACTCACTGATCTTCAGTGTCAATTACATCATTGGCCCCACTTTTCACAGTGCAGATATAATTCTCAGGGGATAGTTGGCCTTTCTCATGCAAGTAAGCTGTGTGCTCAGTGACAGCTCAGACCATCCAGCAAACCCCAATTCTCTCTCTGCTCTCCCCGACGTGTTCCCCAGCCCTCTGCTCCAGCAAGACACTGGCCTCTGCTTTTTTAGCTTCTGGACATTAGTGGGCCATTCTTGCTGAGAATGACCTACTTCATCACCCATGCAAACTGTATCTCTACTTTAAGTTCTTTCTCACATCTAAAAGGCAGGCAGGCCAGCAGAGTAGTTAGGGCATTGGTGCCTTAAATGCTGGTGTCATACGGCCTTGGTCCAAACCCCAGCTCCATCACTTCCTACGTAATGTGATAATAGTACCTGCCATATAAGCTCCTTGTGAGAATTCCATGATTTAATTCATCTAGAGTACTTAGAACAGCACTACCATACAGCATACACTAAGTGCCCATTATTCTTCTGTGATCGTGACACCGTCCTGTATGAAAGCAGTGCTGTTGGGTTCAGCTGATCCTGGCCCAAAGCAGCGGAACAAGTTAGGTCAGAAAAGAACAAAACTAAGTTAGATGCATAGGATCTGAAACCAGAAGGTGAAGTTAGGTTAGGACCCAAATGCCAAACCAAACCAAAATAGGAGGAAGGGTAAGCTTTAACACCATTGGTAGACAGAGCAGAGTACAGATGTCCAGCAGAGATGACTTGGTGTCTGGAAGCCACCTTCCAGGACACTGTAGGGAAAAACAAACTAAGCTGTTTCCTCAAATACAGTATAGTAACTTTAAGGAGAGAATTCATAGTATTTCTTTGGATTTCCCACAGTTCTCAGAATAGTGCCTTATTAGAATAAAAGCTATAGTAAGTATCTTTTGTTTGATACTGATACAGCTTTCTTAAAATAATTTATATTTTTCCTGATGTCATCCATCTATTCTAAAATATTAGTGGTATATGTGCAAGGCATTGTCCTAAACATGTAAAGATCAATAAGACTCAGTGCCAGACCTCATATTTCTTATGGATTAATTTCCATCTAGAATTCAAAAGGCATTATTGTAAGGCCTTTATTAGTTCTACTCTTACAACTATACAATATTCCAATAGCCTTAGGATAAATGGGCAAAGTAATGAAACTTCAGAAATCATTTAGTGATTTAAATGTGGGATCCAGACCAAAACCTCTTCCTAGGAAGTTCCAGACTTGATTATAATGATCCCCCTATGGATGTGCTGGTAGGAAAGGTGGTAGAAGTCCCTTTTCCCCCTATGGATCCCCCTTTGGATGTGCTGGTAGGAAAGGTGGTAGAAGTCCATTTTCCCCCTATGTATCCCCCTTTGGATGTGCTGGTAGGAAAGGTGGTAGAAGTCCCTTTTCTACTCTTGCAGAATTCCTTCTTGTTCGGGGCGGGGGGGGGGGGTCATTCTTTGTTCTAGTAAGGCCTTCAACTGATTGGATGAGGGCCAGCTGCATTATGGAGAGGAATCTGTTTTGCTCAAAGTCCACTGATTTAAATGTTAATATCTTTCAAAAAATACCTTCAAAGAAACATACAAAATGATTTCTTATCACATATCTGGGCACTATGGCCCAGCCAAGGTGACCAAAAAATTAACCATCACAATGATGAAGTCAAAAAAGACCTAAACAGGGACTTCCCTGGTGGTCCAGTGGTTAAGACTCTGCGCTTCACATGTAGGGGGTGTGGGTTCAATCCCTGGTCAGGGAACTAAGATCCTACATGCCACATGGCAAAAAGAAAAAAAAAAGACCTAAACAAATGGAGAGGCACCCTGTGTTCATGGATTGGAAGATGCAACATAGTAAAGATGTCAGTTCTTTCTGAATTTCCCTATAGGTTTGATGAAATTCATGTCAAAATCCCAGCAAGGATTTTTTTTAGACTTATTTTTAGATTTGTGTGAAAAAGCACAGGCCCTAGAATAGCTAAAATAATCTTGAAAAAAAAGAGTAAAGTGTGAAGGATCACTGTACTCAATACTGAAACTTACTATAGAGATATAATGATCAAGATATTGTGGTTAGGGCAGAGGAATAAACACATTAAACAATGGAACTGAATACAGAACTCAGAATAGACCCAAAACAATATGTCCAATTGATTGTTGAGATAGATGTACAAGCAATTCAATGAAGAAGGAGGGATAGGCTTTTCAACACATGGTGTTGGAGCAATTGGATATCTATAAGCAAAAAAAGTGAACTCCAACTTAACTTCACACTTTATACAAAAGTTAACTAAAAATGGATCATGGGATTAAATGTAAAACAGAAAAAGAATAAAAAGATTTCAGAAATAAAGGCTATGCTAGAAAAAGTACAAGAGTGAGTAAATACAATTGCTAATAACCTGAGAGAAATAAAAGGTAAAAAGGAAGATAAAATTTAAATCATTGGGACTTCCCTGGCAGGCTAAGATTCTGGGCTTCCAATGCAGGGGGCACGGGTTTGATCCCTGGTCGGGGAGCTAAGATCCCACATGCTGTGTGGTGTGGCCAAAATAATAATAATAATAATAATTAAATCATAAGTAAAAGAGGTAAGAAAAGATTTGTGAGAAAGCAAAAGCATATACTGAACAGTATTAAAGAAGATCCAACATATGGCTGAAAGGAGCTTCTGAAAAAGAAAACTAAAGCAAGGGAACAACACAAATATTAAAAACTATAACAAGAAAATAATCCTAAAAAAAATGACTTGAAATTGCATATTGAAAGTGTACACTCTGTGCAAGAGACTATCAAACCAGTATGGTCATGACCAAGACATATTGTAGTAAAATTACTGAATTCTAAAGAAAAAGATATCCTTTGGGTATTGAGGCAAAAAGAGCAAGTAGCTCTTTAAGGAAATAATATATTTAACAATAATGCATTATGCCAGAAAATCAGTGAAGAAGCATTTCTAAGATAGTCAAAAGTAAAGAAAATGTCACCCAAAGATTTTATCTCCAGAAACTGAACTTCAAGTATAAAGCTCACATATAAACTATGATCAGTGTGCAAGAACTCATGGAATATTGTTCCCATGAGCCCTTCATGAAGAATCTTATTCGTTCATGAACCTCAAACAACCAAAATAACTAGAGAAACATTAACATAAGTACAGGCTGAAGAGCAATAAATATAAATTTCCTTTTAGAACTAAGACTAAATGAGGACCCTACCTCATACCATATATAAAAATTAACTCAAAAATGCATCAAAGGGCTAAATATAAAAACTAAAACTATGAAACTCTGAAGAAAACATAGCTATAAATCTATGTGACCTTGATTTAGGCAATGGTTTCTTAGCAATGACAAGCACGAGCACCAAAGAAAGAATAGATAAACTGGACTTCATCAAAATTAAAAATTGTCTTCAAAAGACATTATCAAGAAAATGAAAAGACAATCTATGGAAAGGTAGAAAATGTTTACAAATCACATATCATGAATCTAGTATTCCAGAATACATATTCTTTTAAACTCTTGCAATTCAACAAAACAAATAACCCAATTAAAAATGGGCAAAGAATCTGAATTGACAATTCTGCAAAGAACATATAGAAATGGCCAATAAGCACGTGAAAAGATGTTCCACATCACCAGTTGTTAGGGAAATGCAAATCAAAACCACAATGAGATACCACTTCACAGCCACTAAAAGGGCTGTTATTACAACGATGACAATAACAAGTATTGGCAGGATGTGGGGAAAATGGAAACTTTGGATGTGCTGTTAGGAATATAAATGGTGCATCCACTTTGGAAAACCATTTGGCAGTTTCTCAATGTGCCCAGCTTAAAGTTACCACAGGACTCAGAGATTCCACTCATAGGTAAATACCCAAGAGAATTGAGAACATATTTTCACACACAAACTTGTACATGAGTGTTGATAGCAGTATTATTCATAGTAACCCAAAAATGATAACAGCCTATGTATCTCCAACTGATGAACAGACAAAATATGGTGGATCCAAACAATGAAATGTTTTCAGCCATAAAGAGGAATGAAGTAGTGAAAAATGCTATAAGATAGATGAACTTTGAAAACATTATATGAAAGAAGCCAATCACAGAGGACCACATAATTGTATCATTCCATTGATATGAAATGTCCAGAAGAGGCAAATCCATGGAGACAGAAAATAGATTAGTGGTTGCCAGGGGCCAGGGGAAGGAGGAATAGGAGTTTCTCCTAATGGGGACAGGTTTCTTTTTCAGGTGATGAAATATACTAAAATTAGATCGTGGTAATGGTTGCATTCTGCTGTGAACACACTAAAAACTACGGAATTGCACACTTTAAAAGGGTGAATTTTGTGCTATGTGAATTATATTTTAATAAAGCTGTTCTATTTCAAAAGACCAAATGAGTATTAAAAGAAAAAGTGTAGTATGTACTGGTTATGTGCTCTGCTATAAACTGAATGTTGTGAACCTCCAAAATTCATATGCTGAAACCTAATCCCCAATATGATGATATTTGGAGATGAGCCTTTGGGAGGTGATTAGGTCATGAGGGTGGAGTCCTCATGAATGGGATTAGTGCCCTAATAAAAGAGACCCCAGAGAGCTCCCTCGCCTCTTCTGCCACGTGAGGACACAGGAGGAAGATGGTCATCTATGAGCTAGGTAGCAAGCCCTCACCAGACACTGAGTCTCCTGGCACCTTGACCTTGGAATTCCCAGCCTCTGGAACTGTGAGGAATAAATGTCTGTGTATAAGCCACCCAGTCTGTAGTCTTCTGTCATAGCAGTCTGAACAGACTTAAGACATGTTCTGACAATGTAGCTATAATACGACTCTTTTTTAAAACTGGGGTTGAACGGGAAGAGCAAATGCAAAAGCTTTCACTGCGTCCAGTAATTAATTGGTTGCAGTAGGGTTTGCATTATTATTATGAGACTCTTTGCACATAATACCAGATTAAGCAAATGAGGAATTATGGGACATTCTAATTCTATCATTTTTTGTGTCCTTGAGAACTAGGATTCTCAGTGTAGAGAAAAGCAGTTAGAGATGCAATATAGATGTTACATAAAATTCCTGTAGTCCGGAATTTGAATTGGAAATAACAGTATGAATTTATGAACTATTTTGTCTTTCTGTGTAGCTTACTCTGTGTGTGTGTGTTTCTCTTCATTCTGTCCCCTGAAAAAGCCTAGAAACAATGACCAACCCAGTCTCAATGAATATCCCTAGGGCACTGATTATGGTCTTAAAATACCAGTTCTCAATAAAAGAATTGGCTGATCCCAGGTTTGGGATCGTATCAGATAGCAAAGAGCTATGAGAGATTACTAGAGTAATGCCAAAAGGAATCAGGAGCTGACTTCAGAAGTTCTTACTTGCTAACGATGGGAAATTTTGAGTGTCAGTTAAGATACTCATTGCAATGCATTGGAACTTATCAAATATGTTTAAATCCATAGCTTCATGATGATATTTTTAAAAAACTCATTGGTTGCTCTCAGAGGATGATAGGGAAATAATTCATAATCTTAAAAACTGGCAAATAACAAGAAAATTATCAGGCATTTATCCTGTCTTTCCTATATAAAATGTACCCTTGGGTAATCAGATAGTAGGTGAGGGGAAGTATCATTGTATAATAATATCAATTATTAGTGATAAGTGATCATTGAAAAAAATATTGAATTAAGGTATCACCACTTTGCAGCCCACAGTGAATTAATAGATACAGGAATTGAACACCAGCAGCTGCTGACATCAAAAAAAGAGTGAAAACCAGACATGATGGTCCTGATGGAAGGACACATCATTTGTATCTTGTGAAAGGGATTGAGCCTGACTCCAATCCAGTCTTTGGATCCAGCTGCCAATTGGCAGGACACCCAGAAGGCAGAGTAACATATTGAATTGTACCATGAGAATGCAGTCAGCAAAAGCCAGACTGTCAGATAGTCCAGGTTCCTCCACAGATAAATTGTAGGGAAAAGAGAAGGATGGTGGGAAACCTGGAGATTGAGACTTGAAAGACATTAAAAATTTTTTAATGGGCAAGACTAGCCTGTAGTGTCTAGGGAGAGATGCTTGAAAGTTAAAACTACAAAGAAGGGAAAGGAAGTGATGACTACAAGTCAGAAAGTGGTTACTTTGGAGGAGGAGGAAGGAGTTATCATCGGGATGGGGCAGGTGGGGGGAACTCTGGTGTCGTTTGTGGTTAATTTCTTCACCTGGGGGCGTGGTTACGAGGCCACTCACCTTATAATAATTTACCCAGCTCTACGCTTGATGTGTGTGGATTTCTGTATCGGTTTTCCCTTCCCTTCCCTCCCCCACCCAAAGCATGTTTATTTACATGAGATGGAAAACCTCACATTCTTGGCTTGTCAAGTTCATCGTGACCTTCCTGTACCATGACTTTTGTGCCTGTATTGGAGAGTGAATTTTTAAACAACTCCATTTTGTGTCTGACATCCTTGAACAAAGATGTATGTGCTGCTCTCCTGCAATGTGCCTCTGTGCGTCTTCATTCATCCTGGAAAAGGGGCTGCGTGTCATCTGCCAGATGCTTCTTGACAAGCAAACCCTTCATGGAACGAAAGGAAGCCACAGCTGGGAACACCTCCTTCAGCTCCCCCCGCCCCGCCCCACCTCTGCAGCCTTGTAGATGCTAACATACACTGTGTGCTGCGCCGCGGATTTATAGCTATTTGGATGTCGACTCTTTTTTTTAAATTTTATTGAAGTAGAGTTGATTTACAATGTTGTGTTAATTTCTGCTGTACAGCAAAGTGACTCAGTTATACACATATATATATATTCTTTTCATATTCGTTTCCATTATGGTTTATCACAGGATATTGAATATAGTTCCCTGTGCCATACAGTAAGACCTTGTTGTTTATCCATCCTGTATATGGTATTTTGCATCTGCTAATCCCAAACTCCCACTCCATCCCTCCCCCATATTCCCTCTCCCTTGGTGACCACAAGTCTCTTCTCTATGTCTGTGATCTGGATGTCGACCCTTTATTCCTCCCAGACTTAATCTGCAGCAGATTTGTCAAAACAGGCAGCTGTGAAGCAGAGTGGAAAAAGCAATAAGCTTGGAATCCAAACACATGGCCCAGCCGGCCACCCCTCCCTGCCCTATGACCAGGGCCAGGCCACGTGCCATTCCTGCCTCCGTCACCTCATCTGGAAGGTGGGAGTGACTCATGGGGTGGTTTGAGGCTTCAGTGAAGAGACGAACAGAAAAGCCACTTGTAACCTCAGCTGTGGAATGTCTGCCTCACTCTTCCACACTTTCAATGAATTTCTTTCTCTGTCAGTACCTATGACTCTACAATGGGTCGCATTATAACTCTGCCCCATCAAACACAAAAAATGGCCCAAAGAGCTTGACGCCCTCGCAGCAAGACCACTGGGAAGCCGAGGATAGAGAGGAAGAGCCTTGGGATGTGAAGACCTCAGAGCCATCCGGCCCAGATTGTCAGGCGGGTCCCTCCTGAGGAGCCTGGGGTTCACGGCCAGCGACCACGGCTGCCTCAGGGCCAGGAAGAGGAAGCCAGCCTCTGACCCCACCTACTTCTTCCGGAGCTGTTCTGCGTCATCCAATCTATTTCTTGGTGCCCTGTGTACGGGTTCATTCTACAGGTTTTGAAAAAAACACAAAACAGAAACGTAGCCGTTCTAATCCTCATTTTGCAGATGAGTATAAAGACCTAGGAAAGCTCAGAGACTTCTCCGGCATCTTCCAACGAGTGACAGGCACAACTGTGGCCAGAATGTAGTTCTTCCAGGTTCCAGGCCAGTGTCCTTCCCACCAGGTCCCTCTCTGTGGTGCGTCAAGGCTCTGTCTTGCCCTCACGGACAAGAAATGGAACGGGCAGCTGGGCCACCAGGGGTGGCTGTTCCCTGCACAAGGACACCCCGTCAGGGGGGCTCAGTGAACCGAGTGGGTCTAATTCATCCCCACTCACCAGGCCAGGCACCCTGGCCTGGCGCTTGTCCCTTTCTCATTTTCTGCTTGGCACCAAGGTGCTGTGCATGCTGGCCTCAGCCCTGGCCGCCAGTGTGACCAACTCTGTGTGCCACGGCCCTCCTGCTTCACTCCTCGGACCACTTTCAAGGTGTCCTTCCATCCAGCCCGCAGCTGATGGGTGGCCATGCAGACAGGTGAGTTTTGGATGAAACACATCAATAGAATTGTGAAGCCAGGTCATTTTTCCAACAGGCGGTGTCCTTGAAGTACCATCGGTAGGACTGGAAACTGTAATAGCATGTCCCGGCCACTAGGGTACCATTTAGGAAATTACTTCCTCAGTAAAATTTAGTAAATTATGGTTGTAATTTAGTAAAAGTAGGCTACTATTTGGTAAATTAGTGTTTCAGGGCAGTGGAATCATTTACTGCACAGCATAGTAGCCAAGTGACCTAAAATCCTTAATGCTCCTTCCAGATGAGCCTGTACAAAGGAGAAAGCTTCCGTGTCAGAAAAAAATACTCAGTTTAATTATAATTCGTGGAAAAGGGAGAAACCAAGGGTCCTTAGAGGTCCAAGGGTCCCCCTGCGTTCTTTAAGGAAGACAGCTCAAAGCACAGTAACTGCACGTGTAAATGTCTCCAGAATGGATCCAAGATGCTAAGCCTTCCACAGCCTCACAACTTCCAGGAAAAATTAATTTGGAGGGAGGAAAGAAGGAAGGAAGGGAAATTTTTCGTGATTGATATAATGGGATATTTAAAGATGTAACACAAAAGGCTTTTAAGGGATCCAAATATTCATAAACATGCTGATAGGATGACTGTGCTTTACAAATTCTCTAACATAAATTATTGTTAATATGCAAATAACACCCCAGAGGACCTATAATGTGATTCTCCTCAGAATTTTAACAAACTGCTGTGTCAATTAGCTATGAATACTGTCTCCATTAATCTTATACATTAATTAAACCTTCAAACGTTACTGTCATTTTTCTTTTGCCAGTCTCCCGTCAGTCATTATTAAATACAACTTCTTATTTCTTTCTTCTTAAAAAACATCGCTTTTTTTCTTAAATCTTTCCAAAACGGTGTAACATACTAAAAGATTTGAGAAAAATCTGTCTTTGCTAAAAGATGCCCGTTGCAAGTCGATTCCTTCGAAAATAATTAATTTTCTTAAAATCAATGCCTAACTCATTTTGCAGTCTTCTTTTAAAAGAGTCACTTAATTTTAGAAGACTCTTGTAAGGGAAACTTCTTTCCTGTCTTCATGCCCCCAAAAGGGCTGTATGGTATGCACGGTTCAGGTTTGTCTACTTCTTTGCTCCTCCCCATAAGAGAGGAGTGAGTTACTTGATTAGTGATTGGACCACATTACCTGTAGGACGGTGATGCCCATCTCACCTGCTATGCGTTGAATTGTGTCTCCCAAGAGGGTGTGTTGATGTCCTAAACACTGGTACCTGTGAATGTGACCTTATTTTGAAATAGGGCCTTTGCAGAGGTACTCAAGTTAAGATGAGGTCATTAGGGTAGACCCTGATCCGATGTGACTGGTGTCCTTATAAGACCAAGAGAAGAAACACAGATGCACCTACAAGCCAAGTGGTGCCCAGGACTGCTGGCAAACACCAGCAGCTGGAAGAGGCAAAGAAGAATCTTCCCCTACAGGTTGCATAGGGAGCAGAGTCCTGCCAACACTTTGACCTTGGACTCTTGCCTCCAGAACTGTGAGAGCATAAATGTCTGTTGTTTCCAGCCACCTGGTTTGCAGTACTTTGTTACAGTGACCCTAGGAGACCAACATACCACCCTTGTTCCCTCTGCCTCTTGGATCTGTTTGCACCCAGCATGGTGACGGCCTGCTCCAGCCACATCTGATCTTTCAGATCCAGCTCTCACCTGTTGCAAAACTAGGAAAATCAGGGTCATGAAGTCCTAAAAGTCTAGGTTGTGGGAGAAGGGTCCCTGCCCTCTCTCTAATCCACACCTGTCACTTACCAGAGCTGCTCCAAAACTTTGTTTCACTTTGTTCCTTGTGTCCATTTGCAGATGCTTATAATGGGGAGGCAGCTGCTGCTAGGCTGTGACATGCTCCCCTTTTGTGTCTCCCTGCTCACCCTGTGCTGGTTAACAAGCTTGTGTCAGCCCCAAATCCACCCTCTAGGCTCTGCTCTGTGTGGTGGGTACATTCCAGGGTTTCCTGCCTTCTTCATCCAAGCCCTGCCATCTCTCGAGTAACTTCAACATCCTCATGACAACCCACCCAGCAGCCTTGACCTCTCACCTCCTGCAAAGCCTCACCTCTGTGTTCTGCTCCACTGCATCTCAGCTGCCCCCTCCTGGAAGCACACCCAGATTTTGCCTTCACCAGAAGCAGCTTTCCTCCAAGATAATGACCATGAAACCCATCCCCTCCCTGAAGTTTCCAGCTTGATCACTCAACCGTGACCACCCTTGGACCACTGTTTCTCCTGTGGATTCTTTCCCATCTGTCCAGGCCCCTCCACTCCGCACAGCAGCAAACACGTCATATTTGGTCAGGTCACTCTGAGCATGTCAATCTTAAAAAGTAAATCATAAAAAATGTATAGAGATGGAGAACAGAACGACAGTCACCAGGTTAGGGAGGGGATGATGGTGCGTGTGGCTACAAAGAGGTTCCACGAGGAAGCCTTGTGGTGATGGGACAGTCTCTTGATTGAGGTGATTACATGAGTTTCCCTCAAGTGATTTTTTTTAATATTTCTTTAATGATTAGACTGGGGCAATATGTTTTTGGGGAGAAAGACCACAGAGGTAAAGCATCATTCTCAGCACATCTTATCAAGGGGACATACTATGAATAAGATCCATCACTGTTGATGTTGACCTTGATGACCTGGCTGAGGGAGTGTTTGTCAGATTTCTTTCCTGTAAAGTGACTGTTTCCCTCTCCCATGCTGTGCTCTTTGGAAGGAAGCCACCACACACAGCCCACAATTAGGAGTGAAAAGTTATGTCCCTCTCCTTAAGGGCTGGGTATCTACATAAATTACTTGGAATTCTGCTCGGGAGATTTATATCTATCTTCTCTGCTATTTACTTATTTATTCAGTCATTTATATAAATGTGGACTCGTGAATATTCATTTTGTGGTTTGTATACTACTTAATTTTCTTGCTCAGATTGTTCCGACTTGAGCCACTGGGAGCTCTTCAGTTGGCTCCTGTGTCCCTAGGACAGGCCTTCATCACGGTGGGTGTTTGGGTTTTTTGAGCACTTCCTTACTTTCTGGACCACAATATGCTCCTAGCTCATCTCATATATTTCAAGCCTGAGTCCTGGACTTAGCCATTCTCTGGGGAGCCCTGGTCCCTTCTACTGAAGAATGGTATTAGAAACCAAGATCTGGACAGTAGACGTGCTCATTGCTGCTGGGGAGTCACTGCTTATAGGCCCTCTCAGCTCACAGAGCAAGGAAGTGCGTGTGTGTATACTAACCTGTGTACATACACATATCTATAAGTATTTCTATACGTAACCATCTCTAACTGTATTAAGATAAAAATGAGGTCTCCAATTCTAATCCATTACCACATGGATCCCTCTAGCTACTGCCCTTGCTTATCTGTAACCTCTCATTCCTACAGTGAGAAACCTAACTTCTACCGTGTACTTCATTAATCATTTAATTCCAGGAAACATGTACAGTGGTTTCAGAATTGTTCACTCATACCCACACGGGGAACAACTCTGTTAGCTAGAGTACAGCACTTGTGCATGGTTCTTTGTGCCTTTAGTCTTAGAGACTAAAGTTACTAAAAACTAAAGTTCATTTCCAAAGTTACTTAGGTCAGCACTTTATTCCCTACCCTCTTCTGTGAAGTTGTTTCATACATTTGTTTTATATTTAGATTCTTTTGACACATAATGCATTTCATCCTAGGATCCCTAACCTCCTAAATTTTTTTTTTATTTGCGTAATTAAGGTTTACTCTCTGTGCTGTAAAGTTCTTGGGTTTGACCAATGTTTGTCTTCATCATTATAGTATTATACAGAATAGTTTCACCACTCCAAAAAAATCCCCTGTGCTTCACCTATTCAATCGTCTCTCAGACTCCTAAACTTCTGGCAACCACTATCTGTATAGTTTTGCTTCTTACAGAATGTCATATAATTGGAATCATACAGAATGTAGCTTCTTTCACTTAACACTATGCATTTAAGATTCATCCATATCTTTTTGTGGCTTGACTCCTAATTGCTGAAGGTACTCCATTGTCTGGTTGTGCTACAGTCTGTTCATCCACTCTCCCACTGAAGGACATCTAGGTTGCTTCCAGTTGTTGGCTATTATGAATAAAGGTGCTCTAAACATTTGCGTGCAGGTTTTTGTGTGGACGTAAGTTTTCAGATTAGTTGGGTGATACCTGGGAGTGTGATTGCTGGATCCTATGGTAAGACTATGTTTCATTTTGTAATAAACTGTCAAACTGTCTTCCAAAGTGGCTGTATTTGGGTTTTGCATTCCAACCAGCATGGAATGAGAGTTCTTGTTGCTCCACATGCTCTCTAGGAATTGGTGTTGTCAGTTTTTTGGATTTTAGCTGTTCTAGTAGGTATTGTATGTAGCAGTATCTCATTATTGTTTTGATTTTCAATTCCCTGATAACAAATGATGTGCTACAGGTTAATTATTGTAAAATCATCCCTGTGGGCAGATACCCCCCATTATTTAAGTGACTTACAACTAATAACCATATTGATTCAGATATTGATTCAGCCAGTTACTGAAGGGAACATTTTGCAGCTACTTTTGCTTGGACTGTTCAACAGTTTGTTACATGGTTTAAAGTTGGTATTCTATATTTTTTTATTGAAGGATAGTTGATTTACAATGTTGTGTTAATTTCTGCTATACAGCAAAGTGATCCAGTTTTATTTATATATATATATATATAAATTATGACTTATCATAGGATATTGAATATAGTTCCCTGTGCTATACAGTAGGACCTTGTTGTTTATCCATCCTATATATATAAGAGTTTGCATCTGCTAATCACAAACTCCCAATCCATCCCTCCCCCACTCCCCCTCCCCCTTGGCAACCACCAGTATGTTCTCTATGTCTGTGAGTCTGTTTCATAGATAGATTCATTTGTGTCATATTTTAGATTCCACATACAAGTGATATCAGATGGTATTTGTCTTTTTCTGACTTACTTCACTTAGTAGGATAATCTCTAGTTACATCCATGTTGCTGCAAATGGCATTATTTCATTCTTTTTAATGGCTGAGTAATATTCCATTGTATATATATATATATATACCACATTTCTTTATCCATTCATCTGTCCATGGACATTTAGGTTGATTCCTTGTCTTGGCTATTGTGAATAGCGCTGCTATGAACATAGGGGTGCGTGTATCTTTTTGAGTTACAGTTTTGTCTGTATATATGCCCAGGAGTGGGAATGCAGGATCATATGGTAGCTCTATTTTTAGTTTTTTGAGAAACCTCCATACTGTTTTTCATCATGGATGCACCAGTGAAGTTGGTATTCTATAACTGCATTACAGAGATATTTTTATCACCAAGATTATATGTGTTTTAAAATTTTCAGACCAAAATTACTGAATATATGGTAAAAATTTGAGGTTTCAATGATCTATTCATCCATTGCTGAAGTGACTAAAATCTTGACTCTGCAAAGTTACTCCCCATCCCATCTCCATGCACGAATGTTCATCCTTTCAGAACCTGCTGATAGCAAGTCCATCATTTTTCATAAGTGGATTTTGAACCATCTACTCATTAAATTATGCAACCCTGTACATAGTCAGCAACATGCTTCCCAAGACTTGTCAGGAGGACACCCTCAAATGCACTGCTGCTGGACATGCAGGAAACTTAGGTAAGAGAAACATTAGTAATGCAGCATTACTTGAAGGCTACATTGATCATCCACTCATTTAGACACATGAGGACAGAAATGGATTAGAATTGATTATCACAATGACAATGCCCTAAAAAACAGACCATGAGGTCGTGCTTCCCAGATCCTCAGAGCTTTCCTGGTCCATGGCCCTTTGGAGCCCTGGTGGTTGAGATTTTCATTTGGTTCTTACAGCTGATAGAGCAAACTTCAGGAAGCAGAAGTAGAGGAGGAAAGATCATGAAATTAGGCACTGGACGACTGGGCCCAACACCTAATACCAGTGCTTCCTTGGGCAAGTCACTCACGCTCTATAAGCCTGTTTCTGAGTATGAAAATCAGAAAGTAACTGCATTATAACCTCTGCTTTGTCAGGCTTCAGTGAATACTATATACAAAAAACAGCACCATCGTCTGACAGTCGTGCAGCCTGAGGGAGCACAGAGATGTGCTTTGTTTGCCGTGCTCTGTGATATATTGTTTAAAAGCTGGAGTCAACCTTTTCAAATTGGGAAATTTCATGTAAAGCTGAGATTGCTGGCTTCTTTTAAAATCTTTAATGGATCTCACAACTCCTGGGCCTACATTTCCCACAGCTGAGTAGCAGCCTTGCCCTTTAGACAGAGCGTAAGCCCTCCAGAGCACCTATACAATTATAAGTTGTTGTTGTTATTATTATTACTGGAGAGAACTTAGGGAAGACTTCCTAAAACCTAAGAGGCCACTGGACCTACATCTTGCTCAGAGTAAAGCTGAGAGTGGTCTCTCCAATGAGAGAAGGCACAGTTCAGTTGGTTGTGCTGAATCATTTTGTGCTCCATTGTTCCACATCTCTGCTCTGAGCATGCTCGGCGTGAACACCACTTTTTAGGCAACACACTCTGACATCAGGCTATTTGTCAGGCAAGATGCTTGAACAAATTCCACAGCCAAGCAACCCACCTTGCTAACATTGTTCCTAAGGCAGTGGTATTGCATGGGCTGCCATGTTGTTCTGCGCATACCTTTCCATGCTCCTGCCACCTTTCTTTCTCTGGGTTTGTCCAAATTGGAAATGTTGGCAGTGTCCACATTCCCATGGTCAGCTCTGTCTTCTGTGAGTCCCTGATTTGTTCTAGAATGCCATTCACTTCCAGCTCAAATTTCACTTCCATCTTTATCACTTTGTGTTTCTTTGTTGCACTTTCATCTTTGTTGGGCAATTCTTTCTTTTGATTATCCATTTTCATAAAGTGCCATGTGGGCTTATCACTGAGAAGCAAGGAGGCACTACAACTGCACACTTTGCTATCAGTGCATGAGCTGAATTATCTGCTGGAATCAGGAGGTTCGCCCAGCAGTTGGGGTTTTCACAGCTCTCTGGGGGATTCTGACTCTCGGTCAAGTGTGAGATCCACTGGAATAGGTGAGAGAACAGAGAGAAGAAACTCCAAAGGCAACTTCTGAATGAGGGAGGCTCCAGCTCAGAGCCTGGGTGGTAGCTATTCTCTGCCTGGGGCTGGCTTAAAAAAGCAAAAACAAAAACAGCGCTGTCAAACACAAAGCAAAAAGGCCACAAAAGCCCTTCTTAAATTCTGATTAACATGAAACTCTGATTTTTTTTTCCTCAGGACCCAATTGACAACCTAAAAATTAAATATTTCCATATGGCAAGATTTCTCACCAAAAATTAAGATGAGCAACAGGAGAGAAGATACTTGTAGTTACAATAGGGGGGGAAAAGATCACTATCCTTAATATGCAAAGAGCTCACAGAGAAAACTTAATAGAAAACTAGATAAAGGATGTGAGTGGGCATTTCACAGAAAGAAGAAATACTGGCTAATGCTGAATGGAGAGGCAAGCAGTCGTGTTAGTAACGAAGTAATGCAGTCATGGCAACAGGATAGGCCTTCCTGCCTGTCAGAAGGCAAAATAATTTTTTAGGGCTGATAACATCCAGTATTAGAGTTTCAGAAAATTGGGTGAATGGACCACATTCTGACACTGTTGGTGGGAATATAAATTTGTACAATTTTTGGTCCTGGCAATTTGACAATCTTCTAAAACTTAAAAGCCCTTGTTTCTTTTGCTAAGTAGTATTTCAATGCCATAGAATGGGTCATTATTTCTGGGCTGTTTTGGCAGACAGGGTTAGAAAAACAAAGTAAATAAATAAAATACCTCTTGAGTTTATATTAGTCAGGGTTCTCCAGAGAAACAGAACGAATTGGAGAGATATAGATAGATTGTGTGTGTGTGTGTGTGTGTGTGTGTGTGTGTGTGTGCGTGGTGTGTGTAGATAAAGATAGATAGATAGATAGATAGATAGATTGATAGATAGATAGATGTATGGATAGGTAGATAGGAAGGAAAGAAATTGGCTCACATGATCACATGATTTTGAAGGCTGAGAAGTCTCTGTATCTGCAGTCAGCCAGCTGGAGACCCAGGAGAACTGATGGTATAAGTTCCACCCTGAGTCTGAAAACAGGGAAGATTGATGCCCCAGCTCAAAGACAGTCAGGCAGAGAGAGAAAATTCTCCCTTACTCCTCCTTTTTGTTCTATTCAGGCCTTCAACTGAGTGGATGAGGCCCACCCACATTAGGGAGGGCCATCTACTTTCCTCAGTCCATCGAGTCAAATGTTAATCTCATCGAGAAACATCCTCACAGACACACCCAGAATAATGTTCAACCAAATATCTGGGCACCCCATGGCCCAGTATAGTTGCCACATAATATTAACCATTACAATATTGATATTTGCAATCTAAATTTGAGACCATGTGGTTGTTCAGTTTTCTGAACACCATTTATTGAAGAGACTGTCCTTTCCCAATTGTATATTCTTTTCTTGTCATAAATTAATTGACCATGTATGGGTGGATTTATTTCTGGGCTCTCTATTCTGACCATTGATCTATGTGTCTGTATGCCAATTTCATACTGTTTTGATTACTGTAGCTTTGTAATATAGTTTGAAACCAGGGAGCATGATGCCTCTACCTTTATTTTTCTTTCTCAAGATTGATTTGGCTATTCAGAATCTTTTGTGGTTCCATACAAATTTTGGTACTGTTTCCTCTATTTCTGTGAAAAATGCCATTGGGATTTTTATAGGGACTGCATTGAATCTGTAGATTGCTTTGGGTAATATGGACATTTGAATAATATTTCCTCCAATCCATGAGCATAAAATATCTTTCCATGTATTTGTGTCTTCTTCAATGTCTTATAGATTTCAGTGTACAGGTCTTTCACCTCCTTGGTTAAATTTATTCCTGGGTATTTTATTTTTGTGTGTGTGTCTAAGTATATTTTTATTTCTCCTGGATAAATTCCTAGGAGTGGACTTTCATATGGTAAGTATATATATAACTTTTTCTAAAATTTTTTATTCAAATATAGTTGATTTACAGTGCTGTGCCAATCTCTGCTGTACAGCAAAGTGACTCAGTTATACACATACAGACATTCTTTTTTTATATTCTTTTCCATTATGGTTTATCACAGGATATTCAATGTAGTTCCCTGTGCTATACAGTAGGACCTTGTTGCTTATCCATTCTAAATGTAATAGTTTGTATCGACCAACTCCAAACTCCCAGTCCATCCCTCTCCCTCCCCCGACCCTTGTCAACCACAAGTCTGTTCTCTATGTCTATGAGTCTGTTTCTATTTTGTAGATAGGTTCATTTGTCCCATATTTTAGATTCCACATATACGTGATATCATATGATATTTGTCTTTCTCTTTCTGACTTACTTCACATACCATGATAATCTCTAGGTCCATACGTGTTGCAGCAAATGTCATTTTTTCATTCTTTTTTATGGCTAAGAAATATTCCATTGTGTATGTATACCACATTTTCTTTTTTTTTTAACATCTTTATTGGAGTATAATTGCTTTACATTGTTGTGTTAGTTGCTGCTGTATAACAAAGTGAATCAGCTATATGTATACATATATCCCCATTTCCACTCCCTCTTGCATCTCCCCCCCACCCTCCCTATCCCACCCCTCTAGGTGGTCACAAACACTGAGCTGATCTCCCTGTGCTGTGCAGCTGCTTCCCACTAGCTATCTATTTTACATTTGGTAATGTCTATCTGTCAATGCCACTCACTCACTTCGTCTCAGCTTACCCTTCCACCTCCCCATGTCCTCAAGTCCATTCTCTACGTCTGCTTTTTCATTCCTGTCCTGGCCCTAGGTTCTTCAGAATCATTTTTTTTATATTCCAAATATATATGTTAGCATACAGTATTTGTTTTTCTCTTTCTGACTTACTTCACTCTGTATGACAGACTCTAGGTGCATCCACCTCACTACAAATAACTCAATTTCATTTCTTTTATGGCTGAGTAATATTGCATTGTATATATGTGCCACATCTTCGTTATCCATTCATCTGTTGATGGACACTTAGGTTGCTTCCGTGTCCTGGCTATTGTAAATACTGCTGCAATGAACATTGTGATACATGACTCTTTTTGAATTATGGTTTTCTCAGGGTATATGCCCAGTAGTGGGATTGTTGCATCATATGGTAGTTCTATTTTTAGTTTTATAAGGAACCTCCATACTGTTCTCCATAGTGGCTGCATCAATTTACATTCCCACCAACAGTGCAAGAGCGTTCCCTTTTCTCCACACCCTCTCCAGCATTTATTGTTTGTAGATTTTTTGATGATGGCCATTCTGTCCGGTGTCAGGTGATACCTCATTGTAGTTTTGACTTGCATTTCTCTAATGATTAGTGATGTTGAGCATCCTTTCATATGTTTGTTGGCAATCTGTATATCTTCTTTGGAGAAATGTCTATTTAGGTCTTCTTCCCATTTTTGGATTGGGTTTCTGGTTCTTTTGGTATTGAGCTGCATGAGTTGCTTGTAAATTTTGGAGATTAATCCTTTGTCAGTTGCTTCGTTTGCAAACATTTTCTCCCACTCTGATGGCTGTCTTTTCGTCTTGTTTATGGTTTCCTTTGCTGTGCAAAAGCTTTTAAGTTTCATTAGGTCCCATTTGTTTATTTTTGTTTTTATTTCCATTTCTCTAGGAGCTGGGTCAAAAAGGATCTTGCTGTGATTTATGTTATAGACTATGCTGCCTATGTTTTCCTCTAAGAGTTTGACAGTGTCTGGCTTTACATTTAGGTCTTTAATCCATTTTGAGTTTACTTTTGTGTATGGTGTTAGGGAGTGTTCTAATTTCATTCTTTTACATGTAGCTATCCAGTTTTCTCAGCATCACTTATTGAAGAGGCTGTCTTTTCTCCATTGTATATTCTTTCCTCCTTTATCAAAGATAAGGTGACCATATGTGAGTGGGTATATATCTGGGCTTTCTATCCTGTTCCATTGATCTATATTTCTGTTTTTGTGCCAGTACCATACTGTCTTGATTACTGTAGCTTTGTAGTATAGTCTGAAGTCCAGGAGCCTGATTCCTCCAGCTCCGTTTCTCTTTCTCAAGATTGCTTTGGCTCTTCGGGGTCTTTTGTGTTTCCATACAAATCGTGAAATTTTTTG